>NW_027616696.1:40000-137500 GCF_964187855.1 Myxine glutinosa
AACTCACAAGTAGATTGGTACCTGACAGGTATTCACGATGCATTTTGCTTTTTGGTAAATATTAAATAAACATCGTCGCGTCATCGCGTGGACGGAAACAACATGATAACGGAATGATAACAATTGTTAGTAATTACAACGTTGGAGTTTATCACCAAGGATAGTTGAACGGTCACTAACCTCGACCGGACGACAAGCAATGAACATACCTGCAGCTGTCGTCCTTCTGTGATCCTGTATATTGAAGCTAGCCAATGAGCTTGGACCTGGGTTTCAACGAATGGGAGTGGGCGTACCGAGAGAGTGGAAGTGACGTCATGACCGCGACCGGAACACGTCATATAAAATAATTGTTGTTTATCTATTTGTTTGTGAGCAGGATATCTCAAACAGTTGTGCACGGATTCGTATGAAACTTGGTGGGCAGGTGGGGAAGAATTGATTAGATTTTGGTGAATTTCCGGATTCTATAATTTCTGAGTGATTCTTCACAATTGAGAGATGGTGCCAAAAACGAGACATCGGGTTCAAAAGCATGACATCCCGCCGGCAGGAGTAGCCTTCTCGGCCCACCTCCGGTGTGCAATGTGCTGCTGGAGCTGGAGCGGTTATCGGAAGCATGACACAATTACCGTGCACCGGCCGATGACGCAACCGGCGAGCGGTCACGTGTCCAGACTTGCCCTTCTCGGGCGAACACTTGCCTTGCGTACCACGCCCCGTCGGGAGGCGTGACTTACCAATTTTGCATACCACGCCCCGCCTAAGAGGCGTGGCTTTTGTGTGTTCAGTTTGCGATATAAATTGCCGCCCGTTCAAGGGGCGGATTTAGTGTGCTTTTGAGTTCTTTGGTTTTGAGCTAAATAAATAGCTCGGTGAAACTTCGTTCCTGTGTCGTCCATTTTGTCTGGCTTATCGTGCGACCACAGCTCCCACAATTGGTGACCCCTTTCTAAGAACACGGCGATGGAGTCAGCTGTAGCTTTGAAGCTCCCGGGCTTCTGGGAGTCGCACGCGGCCGTTCGGTTTGCTCAAGCGGATTCTCTCTTCGCCCTGCGGAAAATTACTGAGGACACCACGCGCTACCATCATGTGGTTTCCGCGCTCAATGCGTCCACCGCGGCCCGGGTCCTGAGCTTCCTACAGAAAACGCCGACAAATACGGCGCGCTCAAAGGCCTACTCCTCGGTGCGTTTGGACTCACGGAGACCGAACGCGCACAAAAACTACTACACCTCCCGGAGCTGTGCGAGGCCCGTCCATCCGAAAGCATGGACCGCATGCTTGGTCTTCTCGGTGACCACAGCCCAGACTTCCTTTTCCGCGAGCTGTTCCTCCAGCGGCTACCTGGGCAGGTACGGTTAGCTTTGGCTAATTCGCCCATCACGGACCCTCGCGCCCTGGCCAAGGAGGCCGATAATTTTTTCTCGGCCAGGCGACGTCAGAGCGGCCGCCTGGGACCCTGGGCCGACCGAGGCAACGCCCGCGCCACGACTGGCGCCTCCACCGGCCGAGTCCGCGCCACTGACGGCAGCGGCCGCCGTGACGCCCCGTCGGCCGAACCCGACGCGACTGCCGGAGCCTCCACCAGTGCGGACCATATGCTATTACCACGCCAGGTTTGGGCAGAAGGCCAGAACGTGCCGCCCACCGTGCACTTTTGGCGGGTCGGGAAACGACCAGGCCGGCGCTCGCTGCCTGCGATGAGCATCGGCCATTTAGGCAGCCTTCTGTTTATCATGGACACGGAGTCCGGGCGGCGTTTTTTGTGTGACACCGGCGCTCAGCTGAGCGTGATACCCGCCTCGGTGCAGGACAAACAGGCCGCCCTATGCGGCCCCGCCTTGGTCGCCGCAAACGGTTCCTCCATCCGCACCTTCGGTTCGCGCAGCGTCGCATTCTACTTCGGGGGCCAGCGCTTCAGGTGGGACTTCATCACGGCGAACGTGCCCATGGCCTTGCTGGGTGCACATTTTCTTTGTGCGCATGGGCTTTTCGTCGACGACAAACGGCGTCTGCTCATCAACGCCGAGACCTTCAGCTCGCTCACTTGCTCATTGAGCGGCTCCGCTCCAACCAAGCTAATCTGCGCGCTCCCGGCCATGGACGAGTTCACCCGGCTACTCGCCGAGTTTCCCGCCCTCACGCAGCCGACGTTTTCGGCCGTCGCCGTCAGGCAAGGCGTCGAACACCACATCCCGACCACAGGTCCACCGGTCTACGCCAGGGCTCGCCGCCTCGACCCGGCTAAACTCGCCATGGTGAAGGTGGAATTTGACGCGCTGGAGCGATTGGGCATTGTGCGACGCTCGAATAGCGCGTGGGCCTCGCCCCTGCACATCGTGCCCAAACCGGGTGGCGGATGGCGACCATGCGGCGATTACCGCCGCCTCAACGACACCACCACCCCCGACCGGTACCCGATACCATACATACAGGACTTTTCCGCCCGTTTGACGGGGCGGGTGATCTTCTCCAAGGTCGACCTTATTCGGGGCTACCACCAGGTACCTGTCCGGCCGGCCGACGTTCCGAAGACGGCTGTAATTACACCTTTTGGCCTCCTCGAGTTCCTCCGAATGCCGTTCGGCCTTAAGAACGCGGCCCAGGCCTTCCAGCGGCTGATGGACAGTGTGCTGCGCAATCTCACCTTTCTGTTCGTCTACCTGGATGACATTCTCATCGCCAGTACTTCCCGGGCGGAGCACCTCATCCACCTGCGCAAGCTTTTCGAGCGCCTCGGCCAGCACGGCCTCATCATCAACCCGGCGAAATGCCAGTTTGGCGTAACGGCTGTCGACTTCCTGGGGCACCGCATCACGAAGCGCGGGGCCGTCCCGCTGCCGACCAAGGTGGAGGCAGTCACAAGATTCCCACGCCCCCGCTCCATCAAGGCCCGACAGGAATTTTTGGGGATGGTAAATTTCTACCACCGGTTCGTGCCTCGCGCCGCCCAACTCATGCGCCCCCTGTACGAAGCCCTCCGGGGCAAGCCGACCAAGCACGATGTCGCTTGGACCACAGGGATGGACGCGGCGTTCACGGACGCTAAGCTGGCCCTCACCAACGCAACCATGCTGGCGCGCTCGACGCACCCATCACCGTCACAATGGACGCTTCCGACTACGCGGTGGGCGCCATGCATGAACATTGGGTGAACGGGGCTTGGCAACCGCTGGCCTTCTTCAGCCGGCAGCTTCGCCCTAACGAGCGCAAGTATAGCGCTTTCGACCGCGAGCTCCTCGGCCTTTACCTGGCTGTTCACCATTTCCGCCATATTTTGGAGGGCTGCCCTCTCACGGCATTTGTGGACCACAAACCCATGGTCTTCGCTATGGCCAAGGTTATGGAGCCGTGGTCGGCCCGCCAGCAGCACCACCTCTCCGCCGTGTCCGAATTTACGACGGACATCCGGCACGTCGCAGGCAAGGACAACGCTGTGCCCGATTGCCTCTCCCTGTCCGGCGCGAACGCCGCCCACCTGGGTGTGGACTTCGCCCGCATGGCGGCCGACCAGACCGCCGACCCCGCGGTGCAAGCCCTCCAGACAGCGGACACAGGCCTGCGGTTGGCTGGCGTCCCCTTCGAGGACACAGGCACAGTTCTCCTGTGCGACCTTTCCATGGACCAACCTCGCCCCATCGTGCCCACCGGATGGCAGCGGCACATTTTTGACGCCCTCCACGGCCTTTCCCACCCGGGCCGGAAAGCATCACAGAAGCTCGTGCCAGCAAAGTTCGTCTGGCACGGGCTCCGTAAGGACGTCCGCGACTGGGCCAATGCCTGTGTCGCCTGCCAGCGCGCGAAGGTCCACCGGCACACCCAGGCCCCGTTGGCACCATTCGACGTGCCCGCGCGGCGCTTCGACCACGTCAATGTGGACCTGGTGGGACCCCTTCCCTCCTCGCGGGGCTTCACCCACCTCCTCACGATGTTGGGCAGGACCACCAGGTGGCCGGAGGCCGTCCCGCTGGCATCAACAACATCCACCGACGTGGCGCAGGCCTTCGTGGGCACTTGGATTGCCCGTTTCGGCGCGCCCTCGGACATCCCCTCCGATAGAGGCCCGCAATTCACCTCCGAGCTTTGGGGCACGGTCGCCCAGGCCTTGGGGGTCATGCTTCACCGCACCACGGCCTACCACCCCCAAGCCAACGGCTTGTACGAGCGGTTCCACCGCTCGATGAAAGCCGCTCTCAGAGCCAGCCTCCAGGACGACGGTTGGGTCGACAGGCTCCTGTGGGTCCTATTGGGCCTCCGAACGGCCCCTAAAGAGGACCTTCAGGCTTCCACCCCCGAGCTGGTCTACGGCCAGCCACTGCGCGTGCCGGGCGAATTCATCCCTGACGCCACCGGCCCCTGGTCCGCGGCTCGCCAACGCTCGGACCTCCAGGAGGCCACCAGGAGATTTGCCCCCGTGCCCACGTCCCACCACGGCTGCCCCCAACCCCACGTCCCCCCAGCACTTCGCACTGTGGAGTACGTTTTTATCCGGCACGACGCACACCGGGGACCGCTCCGGCCGCCGTACGATGGACCTTTCCGGGTCCTGCAGAGGGACGACAAGTCATTCATCGTCGACATCGGCGGCAAGCCGGACCGCATCTCCGTGGACCGCCTCAAGCCGGCCCATTTGGACCTCGACCAACCTCCACGGTTGGCCCTTCCTCCACGACGGGGCCGTCCCCCGTCAACCAAGCCCCCCGCCCGACCATCCACCGCCACACCGCCTACCACCCCCACACGAATCACCAGGGGTCGTTTCGGCCGGGTCATCAGGACCCCCCTCAAACTGACTCTCCCGGTGCAGGTTAAATCTGGGGGGGGGGGCGCATGTAGCGCTTACCAGAAGCATGACACAATTACCGTGCACCGGCCGATGACGCAACTGGCGAGCGGTCACGTGTCCAGACTCGCCCGGGCGTGTCGACTTGCCCTTCTCGGGCGAACTCTTGCCTTGCATACCACGCCCTGTCGGGAGGCGTGACTTACCTATTTTGCATATCACGCCCCGCCTGAGAGGCGTGGCTTTTGTGTGTTCAGTTTGCGATATAAATTGCCACCCATTCGAGGGGCGGATTCAGTGTGCTTTTGAGTTCTTTGGTTTTGAGCTAAATAAATAGCTCGGTGAAACTTCGTTCCTGTGTCGTCGATTTTGTCTGGCTTTATCGTCTGAGCACAGCTCCCACACTGCTGCACAAAATCGGAAATGCAATTTATAATTTTAAAAACTTAAACCGTTCACATGAACCGCAAAGCGAACGCCAGGCTTCTTACGAGTAATTGAAGAATGGTCTCTGATGCACAAAAATGATCTGTGAAGGGGCCAAGAATGCACTTTGTGCAGAGGACAACGCGAGAGCTTCAGCGCACACCTCTGCCAGGCTGAAGAGTTTGAACGTCGACCCCAAAATCGAATCAGTTCATCTTTACATCATTCTACGTAATTGTACCAAATTTGGTCAGAAACCCATCACTGGTTCACAAGTTATCGCGGTAACAGGATTTTTACCAAACATGACCTTTGATCTTTGACCTCGTGACCCCCAAATCTAATCAGTTCATCTTTACCTCATTATACATACCTGCACCAAGTTTGACGAAGATCCCTTCAGCCGTTCTCAAGTTATCGCGGTAATTAAAACCCATCACGGACGGATGGACAGACAACCTGAAGACTTCATCGACGGAGGCATAAAAATTGAGATGTTTAATTTGGCGACACGCCGAGATGAGCAAAAGTGATGAAGACTAGATCCATCTTTAATCATTAAATTAAATAACATCATGTAATTAAGGTCCATTGCTGCTCAGTCACTCCCCATTACCCTCTGCACTCTTCTTTCGTATGATCGGTGTGGCTGCAGGTTTACACCACTTTTCTGCAGGGGGGTGGAGGTGTGCTGCTGATGCAGTGCCCCATCAGTCAGACCAGGAATTTAGCATTTGTTCAGGGTTCCGGCGATAGCTCGCCTGCTCTTCGTGAAGGAGACCTTGGGATCTTTCCCATCCACCAATACCAGACGGGATGCCCAGTTTAATGTCCATCTGATGGACAGCACAAACATTGATGAATCCCTCTGCGTGATTTGAACCCAGCCTCGAACGAGTTTGCGTACCGCCAGGCCAGGGGTTCCCAAACCCAGGGCCACGACCCAAACTTGAAAAACCCCCTTCAAAATGCAGGTTTTTGAAGGGGGCCGCCGGGGGTTCAAGTAGGTTGGCCAAGGGAGGTTTCTGGCCCAAGTCTTTCATGAACCGGCTGGCAAGGCCTGACGTTCGCCAAAGTAGTTAAGGCAGGAATTTGGAATTTCTTTATGGTGCGTGCCGGCGATAGCTCGTCTGTTCTTCACGAAGGACACCATATGATCTTTATCGTCCACCGACTAATGCCGGCAGACTGAACAGCCAGTTTAACGTTCATCGATTGGTGATTTTACAAACGACCATTGTACCTGGGCTCTGATAGGTGATTTTTCAAAAGACAATCACATTTTCATTTCTGTACAACAAAGTAATGATTTTAATATTGATCAAGCTTATCTGTTGGTCTTCTCATCCGAGCAGCCTGGGTCGTGGTTTTGCTCTCTCTCTCTCTCTGGAAATCTCACATAACAAAATTAAATTTTCCGTTATGCAACAACTGATATCATTTCATTTTGCTCTTCAATGCCAATGCACAACTTTTGCCAAAACATAGTAGACCGATGTGAGATATTTACTCAGGTTGGAGAGCAAACTTAAAGTATCAAACTAGACGAGATAGAATGAGATGAAGTATCCGTTGGACAACAAAGACACAGAGGATCTCTGGGTGTCTTAATCACTTTATAATCACAGTGAGCACGTCCTGCCCAGCTTCTTCAAGAACCGAGACGACATCTCTGACATTATGAGCAACGAGTTTACGACATTCGAGAAAACTTCACTTTCCAAATTCCACACTGAAATCGCGTCCCGTGTTCTCTGCATGGAGCCTTGCTGCCTCGGCACGCAGCTCTCTCGCCCGGACCTTGCCACCAAGACCACGTTGAGAGAGCAGATGAGCGGCAACCATGCAGGATGGAGAATGGCCCATTTTACAGGCGTTTTCTGCCAAAGCAGTGGCTCGGGTGTCATCCCTGGGTGGATTAAAATGCATTCATTCAAATGGGATCGATAGCTGTAACACTATAACCAACAAAACAAAACTCAATTTTCAATTCAATAAATTGATATAGTTCTACTGAACTCTTGATCAAATGGTACCTCCTAGCTTTTTAGTCAATTCCTTTGTGCCAAGGATGTATTTCACAATGCAGCTGCATTTGATGGCTGGCAGGATGACCTGGAGGTACACTAACTTGCCTCTAAACTGTCCAGCCTGGGTTTGAACCCCGACCGAGCTCGAAACTTTCATCCCGCTGTTTCGCAACCAGAATGTTTCAGTGTTTTTGCCGTCCCTCGGATGGAAGTTAAACTGAGTGTCCCATCTGCCGGCATTACTGGATGGACATTAAAGATCCCAAGGTGTACTTCGCAAAGAGTAGGTGAGCTAGCGCCAGCACACTGAACAAATTCCAAATTCTGTCCCTAACCTACATGGGGCACTGCATCAAAAGCACAGCCACGCTCCCAGCAATGATGCAAACCAGCAGCCACAGGCTGCGCACAACACTGGAACGGCACTCGAAAGAGTGCTTACCTCCGTCAGACTGAACAGTTCACGTTTTGTATCCCACCGATATACCAGATCTGGATCCACACCTGAAGCAAAATCAAATCACCTAACCAATGCATCCACCTAGTTTTGTCATAATCCATCCAAAACTTTTTTAAATATTGTGCCATATATTGTTTTTGGCCCGATCACTCAATGGCGAAAAATCACAAAAAATGTAATCTTGTATCCAGATTTGTATCTTCACCGAAATAATATGGCCCGACTGCAAAGCCGCAATGAGCCGGTGAAGCCAAAGCCTCTTGCCACTATTTTACCCATCACTATGGCATCAGTGGGTTAGGTAGTTGGTAGTCAATAGGTGTAGTAGGTGCCGTACCTAGTTCAAAATGACACCATTTGCATTCTGGATGAGATAAAAATTTATAAAATTTACTTTGAAGGAGCTGGGGCTCCCACGTCGATCGGAAGAATGGACGCGACAAAAAGCTGGAATTCATCCGAGTTGCTTTAATCAAATCAAACACTCAGGCACTCTGAAAACCCGTTTATCGGGCAGCAATATATATACCTATTATCCCAGAGGGTTTGCCCAGGCCCGGCGCCAGGGGGCGTGGCCCAGCGTCCTGGCTGCGGCCTGGCAAGTTGAGGGCGGGCCTGCCCGGGCGTCCTGGACGAGCCCGGCATGGTGATCGCTCCGCGTCCTTGATAGGTGCAAGGCGATTGTGAAAACTCAGCAGCAGCCGCTACACACGTCCCCCCAGAATCGACTTGCACCGGCAGGGTCAATTTGAGGGGGGTCCTGATGACCCGGCCGAAGCGACCCCTGGCGGGTCGTGGGAGGGGGTCCGGTGAGGTGGTGGGCGGTCGAGTGGGGGGCACCGTGGACGTGGGGCGGCCTCGCCGCGGCGGAAGGGCCACCCGTGGTGGGTGGTCGACGTCCACGTGCGCCGGCTTGAGGCGGTCCACCGCAATCCGGTCCGACCTGCCGCTGATGTCGATGACGAACGACTTGTCGTCCCGTCGCAGCACCCGGAAGGGCCCGTCGTACGGCGGCTGGAGTGGCCACCGATGTGCGTCGTGACGCACAAAAACATACTCCGCTGTGCGGAGTGCTGTGGGGACGTAGGACTGGGGGCCACCGTGGTGGGATGTTGGCACGGGGGCAAACCGTCGGGCGGCCTCCTGGAGGTCCGAGCGCTGGTGAGCTGCGGACCAGGGACTGGTAGCGTCGGGCACGAATTCGCCCGGGACGCGTAGCGCCTGGCCATAGACCAGCTCGGCGGTGGATGCCTGGAGGTCCTCCTTGGGGGCCGTGCGGAGGCCCAAAAGGACCCACGGCAGCCGGTCGGCCCAACCGCCGTCTTGAAGGCCGGCCATGAGCGCGGCCTTCATGGAGCGGTGGAATCGCTCGCACAACCCGTTTGCTTGGGGGTGGTAGGCCGTAGTACGGTGGAGCTTGACCCCCAGGTTGCGGGCGACCACGCCCCACAGCTCGGAGGTGAACTGTGGTCCGCGGTCTGACGAGATGTCCGCCGGTGCGCCGAAGCGGGCGACCCAGGTGGCGATGAACGCCTGCGCCACGTCGGCGGTGGTGGTGGAGCCGAGGGGAACGGCCTCCGGCCACCTGGTGGTCCTGTCCACCATGGTGAGCATGTGTGTGAACCCCCGTGACGGGGGTAGGGGGCCCACCAGATCCACGTTGACGTGGTCGAAACGTCGTTCGGGCACGGTGAAAGGTGCCAGCGGGGCCTGGGTGTGTCGGTGGACCTTGGCCTGTTGGCAGGCTGTGCAGGTGCTGGTCCAATCGCGGACGTCCCGACGAAGGCCGTGACAGACGAAACGCGCCGACACCAGCTTCTGGGAAGCTTTCCGGCCCGGGTGGGAAAGGCCGTGGAGGGAGGCGAAGATGCGGGGTTGCCAGGTGACGGGCACGATGGGGCGAGGCTGGCCTTGGGAGACGTCGCAGAGCAGGACAGTGTCCGCGCAGGGGATGTCGGCCAGGCGGAGGCCCGTGTCCGCCGCCCGGAGGGCTTGCACCGTGGTGTCGGCGGTTTGGTCCGCCGCCATAAGCGCAAAATCCACGCCCAGGTGGACCGCGTTCGCGCTGGCCCAGGAAAGACAGTCGGCCACGGCGTTGTTTTTGCCGGCGACGTGCCGGATGTCCGTGGTAAACTCCGACACGGCGGAGAGGTGGCGCTGTTGGCGGGCCGACCATGGCTCCGTGACCTTGGCCATGGCGTAAACCAACGGCTTGTGGTCGATGAACGCCGTGAAAGGTCGGCCCTCCAGGAGGTGGCGGAAATGGTGGACGGCCAGGTGTAGACCGAGGAGCTCCCGGTCAAACGTGCTGTATTTGAGCTCGTTCGGCCGGAGCTGCCGGCTGAAAAAAGCGAGTGGCTGCCAAACCCCGTTCACCCATTGCTCATGTACGGCGCCCACCGCGTAGTCGGAGGCATCCGTGGTGAGGGCGATGGGAGCGTTGAGCACCGGGTGAGCGAGCAGTGTTGCGTCGGCGAGGGCCCGCTTTGAGCGTTGGAAGGCCGCATCCATTGCTGCGGACCAGGCGATGTCGTGCTTGGCCGGCTTGTGCCCCGGAGGGCTTCGTAGAGGGGCCGCATGAGTTGAGCAGCGCGGGGCATGAAGCGGTGATAAAAATTCACCATTCCCAGGAATTCCTGCAGGGCCTTTATGGTGCGGGGACGCGGGAACGTGGTGATGGCCTCGACCTTGGTTGGCAGCGGCACGGCCCCGTTCTTGGTGATGTGGTGCTCGATCCCATGCCGTACTGCGACGGCCGAAAACGTCGGCCGCGTGAGGGCCGGGAACTCCGGGAGCAGGCGAGCAAACTCGTTCGCCGCCGGGACGGTGCATGCCAGCTCGGTCGGCGCGGAGCTGCTCAATGTGCATACCAGGGAGCTGAAGGTTTCGGCGTTGATTAAACGACGCCGTTGGACGTCCACCAGCAGTCCGTGTGCGCAGAGGAAGTCGGCGCCTAGCAGAGCCATGGGCACGTTTGCGGTTACAAACGTCCAAGCAAAGCGTTGGCCGCCGAAGCAGAGGGTGACGTTGCGCGGGCCGAAGGTGCGGATGGTCGATCCGTTGGCCGCAACCAAGGAGGGGCCGCAAACCGCGAATTGCCTGTCCTGGTCAGAGGCGGGTATGACGCTCAGTTGGGCGCCGGTGTCGCACAGGAAGCGCCGTCCGGACGCTTTATCCATGATGAACAGTAAGTTGCCCGTGTGGCCGGCGCTCATGGCTGGTAATGAACGCCGGCCCGGCCGTTTCCCGGCCTGCCGAAGGTGCACGGGGGTCGGCATGTCCGGGCCTTCTGTCCGAACCTGGCATGATAGTAACACCACGCTTGGTCAGGTGGAGGCCCCGGTCGTCATGCTGGAGGTGGTCGGCTCGGTGTAGCGGCCGCCAATTGCGTCGGCAGTTCGGCCGTCGACCGTGCCGGGTGCTCGGGCGCCATGGGTGTTGCGTCGGACGGCAGTGGGTCCCATGTCACCGCTGCGACGCGCTGTCCTGCGGCGGAGATCTTGTCGGCTTCTCTGGCAAGGGCCCGGGGATCTGTGATCGTCGTGCTTGCCAGGGCAAGGTGTACCGGGTTAGGCAGCTGACGGAGGAACAGCTCCCGGAACAGGAATGCCGGAGAGTGCTCGCCGAGCAGTGAAAGCATGTAGTCCATTCGCTCGGAAGGGCGCGTGTCGCCGAGCTCAGGCAGTTCGAGCAGGCGCCATGCGCGTTCCGCCGATGGGAGGGCGAAAGCATCGAGGAGAAGCTTCTTAATCGCGCCGTATTTGTCAGTGGCTGGCGGGCTCTCGAGGAGGCCCAGGGCGCGGGCCGCGGTAGCCGAACCGAGCGCAGCTACCACATGGTGGAAGCGGGTGTCGTCGGCCATGACGCCTCGCAGGGCGAACAGGGACTCCGCCTGTGCGAACCAAACCGCCGCGTGAGCCTCCCAGAAGGTAGGCAGTTTAAGGGCGACTGCCGTGTCCATGTCGGTAGGTCACCAATGAAGGAGCTGGGGCTCCCACGTCGATCGGAAGAATGGACGCGACAAAAAGCTGGAATTCATCCGAGTTGCTTTAATCAAATCAAACACTCAGGCACTCTGAAAACCCGTTTATCGGGCAGCAATATATATACCTATTATCCCAGAGGGTTTGCCCAGGCCCGGCGCCAGGGGGCGTGGCCCAGCGTCCTGGCTGCGGCCTGGCAAGTTGAGGGCGGGCATGCCCGGGCATGCCCGGGCGTCCCGACCGAGGCCTGGCAAGTTGAGCGCGGGCCTGCCCGGGCGTCCTGGACGAGCCCGGCATGGTGATCGCTCCGCGTCCTTGATAGGTGCAAGGCGATTGTGAAAACCCAGCGGCAGCCGCTACAACTTCTTGATTAATTCGGTGAATTCCGTCTCAACGTCGGATATTTCCGGCCGTGAAAAACTATCCGCTACGGCCGCGAGATTTCTAAAAAATAATTCTTCGTCAATTTTAGAATATTTGACGCCGTTTTCAGCCTCCGAAACGCGGTAATAAGCTTTTTTGAAATATTTTTTCAAATGCTCGAATCTCATTGGTTCCGGTGTTTGGTGAAGATTTTTGTTGAAGATAACCAGGGCCCATGCGGGCCCGGGGAACAAGGTTGGTCTTAAAGTATTTTAATTGCAAATTAGAGGTGCATAAGATTGTGAATCAAAAAAAGACGGGTGAAACAAACTCCGATTGAACTTTTTCGCAATTTTTTATGCATACTTCCGCATCCGCAAGATGGCGACCTCCATGGAGCGATTTGGTGCGTCAAAGCTTCGAAATTCTCAAAGGATCCAGAAAAATCTGGCTTTTCAACATAATACATACGCGTTCATTCACAACACCAGCTTCGCCGGCCATAATCAATTCGTCCTTACCATACACCCGATCTGTCCACCAAGTTTCGTCCGAATTCATACATAATTTTTTTGGAGAAATCGTGCTATATATCGTTTTTGGCCTTATCTCTCAATGGTGAAGAATCACTTAAAAAATAAATTAATAAAATTCTCATATCCATATTCAGATCTGCACCAAAATCTAATCAGTTCGTCCTTGTCACACACTCAACCTAGCCATCAAGTTTTGTCCGAATCCATCCATACATTTTTCTGAGATATTGTATGTATTGTTTTTGGCATCATCTCTCAATGGTGAAGAATCACTTAAAAAATAAATTAATAAAATTCTCATATCCACATTCAGATCTGCACCAAAATCTAATCAGTTCGTCCTTGTCACACACTCAACCTAGCCATCAAGTTTTGTCCGAATCCATCCATACATTTTTCTGAGATATTGTATATATTGTTTTTGGCATCATCTCTCTATGGTGAAGAATCACTTAAAAACTAGAGCAATGAGACTGTCACCAATATGCCTCCGCATAGTCCCTGCCCGTGACAATGGGTAGATGCCCTCATTCACTGCCCTAAAAATAAAGTTTGATTTAAACCCCTTCAGTTGTTCTCAAGTATCACATTTTTACCAGACAAGACAGGTTTCACATCGATCGGTGAAGCTGTTTCGGATAAGAGATTTATTTAAATATCGGCTTTCAAGCTAAAATGGCTGCCAAACCACGTGACATGCGACATAAAAAATGTACACTCTGCATATTACGTATGTGTAGGGGATCACGTTTGTGAAGTTTCGTGTTGATCGGACAAGGTTAGTTTTTCTATCCAAGATGGCTTCCAGACCACGTGACCTACGACGTCATTATTTTCAAACTATATGCAGCAATGGTGTTCGATGACATTTGTAAAGTTTCGCATCAATAGGTAAAGGTTTCAGAGATACGATTATTTAATATTTTCCTTCACTCCAATATGGCTGCCACACCATGTGACCGATGACGTTTTCATGATAAACCTTTAATCGCCATGCTTAGTCGATGAAGCACGTAAAGTTTTCAGTCGAACGCTTTGGTGGTTTGTTGGAAGATGTTTTTTAAAAATTTCTTAGGTTAAATCCAATATGGCTGCCAAACCATGTGACCTATCATGTCATAAATTTACTATTTCAATACAAATGGTTCATTGATGATGTGCATGCAATTTCAGATTTTTAGGATAAGGCATTCAATGAAAACATTTATGGCTGGTATACCACTTCGCCAATGATGTCATAATTATCTTGCTTTTGTTCCCCATTCGGAGTACTTGACAATGTGTCATGTTTCAAATTTTTCCATTCAGCGGTTTCCGAGAAATATTTTTTTAATCGTTTAATCCAAGATGGCTACCATACCACGTGACCTATGACATCACTATTATCATAAAAACATTCTGCGTGAGTGTCTCTTCTACCCATAAACTTTTGTCTCAATCGGACATTTGGTTGCTGAGAAAGACGAGGTTTAACCCGTACATACGGACAGACGGACAGACAACCCCCTTAGGGGGCAGAAGCATAAAAAAAATTAAATTCTCGTTTACACATTCAGATCTTCACCAAAATCGAATCAGTTCGTCCTTGTCACACACTCAACCTACCCATCAAGTTTTGTCCAAATCCGTCCACAACTTGATATATCGTGTCCACAGACAAACAGCGAGGAGTGGAAACATAACCTGCTTCCACCTTTGGTGCCGTAGGTAAGAAGGACCATCATGAAAAAGTACAACTATTATATTATCAATTTTTTCACCGTCATTCAGTTCGTGCTCATTCTCACCTGGGCTCGTGTGTATTGAGGGAGATGGCGAGATGCATGCAGCTGGGCGCAACACCTGCGTCGCAAGCTTTGGCAAAAAAACGCCGAGAGAGGTCATGGTTGGGCCGGCCATCAGATTGCCTCACACCTTGCGCAGCCAATAAGCCCAGATTATGGCAACAGTGAGGCCCAACATCAATGGAGGACTTCTCACAAGGGCCAAGGAACAGAGAGTAGGCCGTAGCTGGGTCTTCAGGCACTCCACCTGCAGAATTCAAGTCATAAATACCATAAAGGGGATGAGGCCTTCAATAGTGTTGCTATGGTTACCTTATGATTTCGCCCATACCCATCCATGCTCCCATCTACGAGCTTTAAACCCTCCCCCTCCCCCCCCCCACCCCCATTCTCCCCTTTCCTGCTCCACCTTGATCCTCTGTCAATCTGTAAGCATGCTGCCCTCTGCCCATTAGGCCCTGCAATCCACGAGGTGAGTTTTTGTGCAAGACCAAGATATTGTTCAAATAAACAAACCTCTTCCGACAAGGTGGTATGCCCCAAGCTTTGCACAACTTTCATAATGTCCGTGCTGCTGGCAGTTCCAGGTGAGGACACGTGCTGCCCCGACGAAGTCCTTCCTTACTGCTTGGAGGAAGTTAGCCATGCGCTGGCAACCTGCAAGGTATCAGCCAGGTGGAAGGAGCAGTGAGTCTGCCAGGTGTAAGGAGCAGGGTGTCTGCCAGGTGAAAGGAGCAGGGCGTCAGCAGAGCTGGAGCGACGCAGAGCTGGAGCGACACAGGGCTGGAGTGACACAGGGCTGGAGCGACACAGGGCTGGAGCGACACAGAGCTGGAGCGACGCAGAGCTGGAGCTACGCAGAGCTGAAGCGAAGCATAGCTGGAGCGACGCATGGTTGGTGCGATGCCGAGCTGGAGCGACGCAGAGCTGGAGCGACGCATAGCTGGAGCGACACAAGGCTGGTGCGACGCAGGGCTAAAGTGACACAGAGCTGGTGCGACACAGGGCTGATTCAACGCAGGGCTGGAGCGACACAAGGCTGGTGCGACGTAGGGCTGGTGCAACACAAGGCTGGTGCGATGCAGAGCTGGAGCGACACAAGGCTGGAGCGACGCAGAGCTGGACCGACACAAGGCTGAAGCAAAGCAGAGCTGGAGCAACACAGAGCTGGAGCGACACAAAGCAGAGCTTCGCAGGGCTGGTGTGACACAAGGCTGGAGCGACACAGGGCTGGAGCGACGCAGGGCTGGAGCGACGCAGGGCTGGAGCGACACAGAGCTGGAGCGACTCAGAGCTGGAGCGACGCAGGGCTGGAGCGACACGGGGCTGGTGCGACACAGGGCTGGAGCGACGCAGAGCTGGAGCGACGCAGGGCTGGTGCAACACAAGGCTGGAGCGACACAGGGCTGGTGTGACACAGGGCTGGAGCGACGCAGGGCTGGTGCGACACAGGGCTGGAGCGATGCAGAGCTGGAGCGAAGCAGAGCTGGAGCGACACAGGGCTGGAGCGATACAGGGCTGGAGCGACACAGGGCTGGAGTGACACAGAGCTGGAGCGACACAAGGCTGGTGCGACGCAGGGCTAAAGCGACACAGAGCTGGAGCGACGCAGAGCTGGAGGGAAACAGAGCTGGAGCGACACAGAGCTGGTGCGCACAAGGCAGGAGCGACGCAAGGCTGGTGCGACGCAGGGCTGGTGTGACACAGAGCTGGTGCGACGCAAGGCTTGAGCGACGCAGAACTGGAGCAACACAAGGCTGGTGCGACGCAGGGCTGGTGCGGCGCAGGGCTGGTGCGACGCAGGGCTGATTTGACGCATGACTGGAGCGATGCAGAGCTGGAGCGACACAAGGCTGGTGCGACGCATGGCTGGTGCAACACAAGGCTGGAGCGACGCAGAGCTGGAGCGACACAAGGCTGGAGCGACGCAGAGCTGGAGCGACACAAGGCTGGAGCGACGCAGAGCTGGAGCTTCACAGGGCTGGTGTGACACAAGGCTGGAGCGACACAGGGCTGGAGCGACACAGGGCTGCAGCGACACAGGGCTGGTGCGACACTGGGCTGCAGCGACACAGGGCTGGTGCGACACTGGGCTGCAGCGACACAGGGCTGGAGCGACACAGAGCTGGTGCGACACAGAGCTGGTGCGACACAGAGCTGGAGCGACGCAGAGCTGGAGCGACGCAGAGCTGGAGCGAAGCATAGCTGGAGCGACGCAGGGTTGGTGCGATGCCGGGCTGGAGCGACGCAGAGCTGGAGCGACGCATAGCTGGAGCGACACAAGTCTGGTGCGACGCAGGGCTAGAGCGACACAGAGCTGGAGCGGCGCAGAGCTGGAGGGAAACAGAGCTGGAGCGACACAGAGCTGGTGCGACGCAAGGCAGGAGCGACGCAAGGCTGGTGCGATGCAGGGCTGGTGCGACTCAGAGCTGGTGCGACACAAGGCTGGTGCGAAGCAGGGCTGGAGCGACGCAGAGCTGGAGCAACACAAGGCTGGTGCGACGCAGGCCTGGTGCGGCGCAGGGCTGGTTCGACACAGGGCTGATTCGACGCAGGGCTGGAGCGACACAAGGCTGGTGCGATGTAGGGCTGGTGCAACACAAGGCTGGTGCGACGCAGAGCTGGAGCGACACAAGGCTGGAGCAACGCAGAGCTGGAGCGACACAAGGCTGGAGCGACGCAGAGCTGGAGCGACACAAGGCTGGAGCGACGCAGAGCTGGAGCGACACAAGGCTGGAGCGACGCAGGGCTGGAGCAAAGCAGAGCTGGAGCAACTGTTACATATTTATGTGAATTACTATTGTTACATATTTATGTGAATTACTATTCAGATCTTTGCTTATCAATGTGTAGTCGATTAAGGGTTGTTGTGGTTGGAGGGTCAGGAGCCCTTCTGGGTTAAGGGTTGTTGTGGTTGGAGGGTCAGGAGCCCTTCTGGGAAAAGAGACCGGAAACGGAAAAAGAACACCCACGAGGTCCGGAGAAGCGACGAGGATTGATCTTCTTCCTCGCCCCGCTCCGACGAAAGGTGGGATCGATCTTGCGCCGCGTGAAACAGCGGCGTTCCCAAGCCCGTCTGGTGAGAGGAGTTACCGGGACGTGTACCGACCCGGTGGACACGTCAATTGGCCGTGGGGCCGTGCACCGACCCAGCGTCTGGCACCTTTCGCGGCACCATCTACGAAAGACGCGTACGGGTCGCACGTTGGGGCCTACCACGCGTTTCAAGCGGCGTGTGGCTGTTGCCTACTGTACCGGACCCGCTTCGCGTGGCCAGGAGGGAGCTGCAGCCGGGGTTCCCGGTACGATACATGCCCAGTGGAAACACGTCCGCCCGGGGTTCGTTCAACCGCCCGAGTGCGGCGAAGCCGACCATCATCTTGGTCAGGAGGGGCCCAGAGACATTGTGAGGGACAGGGACCAAAGGGGGTCGTGAGTACCAAAGGGGACACACACATATAAGATGGCCATCTTACTCATCTAGGGGATTGATTGGGGGATTGTGAATTGTTGATGGTGGATTGCTCGGGGAAAATCTCCGTGGTTGTATCATTGAAATTGTATGATCATTACCATTGAAATATATCTTTGAACATCAGTTTTCTCTTGGGGGGAATTCATATGGATTGCTTTGTGAAAGCGTACATCTAATACAAATTTCTGGTGAAGTTCCTCTCACGGTCCGGGGGTCACCGAGACCAGGTATTCACCGAGGGGACTACGTAACAGAATTGGGGGCTCGTCCAAATTACGATTTGCGGATTCGCAATTGGGTCTACGTCCGGGATTTAAAATTGTATAACATAATAAAATAATAGTTTTTTTATTAATTAAAATTAATTAATTAATTATTAATTGGTAAATTTTTTGAGAAATTGGGGTAAAGTCTTGGGTGAAGGTTAACAGGTGTTAACGATAGGCACCATGGCGTTTGTGGCACAGAACTTTGTGGTAACCCCGAGTGAGGCACAGTTCCGAGCGTTACTAAAGTCGGACCTCTTGAAATTGGCCAAACATTTTAACTTGGAGGTCCGAACTAATTTGAGGAAGGCAGAGTTGCAGACCACGGTGATACAGTCTGTGGTGGGATTAGGAACATGGGACGAGTTAGCCTGGGAGTGGCTACCCGAAGAACCAGAAGACGTTGAGCTCCGGAAACTGGAGTTGCAATTACGGAGCCAGGAACGGATTAAAGAAGAAGAAAGGAAAGCAGAAGAGAGGAGAGAAGAGAAACAAGCAGAGGAAAGGAGAGTGGAACGAGAACTCCAGGAAAGGTTAAAAGAAGAAGAAAGGAAAGCAGAAAAGGAAAGAGCAGAAGAAGAAAGGAAAGCAGAAGAGAGGAGAGAAGAGAAACAAGCAGAGGAAAGGAGAGTGGAACGAGAACTCCAGGAAAGGTTAGCAGAAGAAGAAAGGAAAGCAGAAAAGGAAAGAGCAGAAGAAGAAAGGAAAGCAGAAGAGAGGAGAGAAGAGAAACAAGCAGAGGAAAGGAGAGTGGAACGAGAACTCCAGGAAAGGTTAGAAGGGAGAAAAGCAGAGGAGAGGAGAGCTGCAAGGGACCTCGAAGCAGAGGAGAGAAAAGCGGAAAGGGAATTAAAGGAACGTGACATGGAGCTTCAGCAGGAAATTAAATTCAAGGAGCTGGAGTTAATGAGAGAACGGGGAGAGGTACCACCCTTGCTGACGGGGTCAACACCTAACCAGAAAACCTGGGATGTGGGCAGACATGTGAGGCTGGTTCCACCGTTCAGTGAAAAGGAAGTCGCGAAATTTTTTCCACACTTTGAGAAAGTGGCTCGACAATTAAACTGGCCGGAGGAGGCCTGGACCATACTAGTGCAAAGTGTGCTGGTGGGAAAAGCTCAAGAGATTTATTCGGCGCTACCAATGGACCAATGTGCAGATTATGAGGTACTGAAGAAACACATCCTCAAAGCCTATGAGTTGGTTCCGGAAGCTTACAGGCAAAAATTCCGGAATGCCAGGAAGAGGGAGAGTGAGACCCATGTGGAGTTTGCCAGAGTGAAAGAAAACATGTTTGATCGGTGGTGTGAGTCAAAAGGAGTCGGGAAAGACTTCGAAACATTGCGTGACTTGATCCTGGTGGAGGAATTTCAGCAGTGTGTCCACGAGGACATCAAAGTGTACCTGCAGGAAAAGAAAGTACCAAAGTTGTGGGACGCAGCCACCATGGCAGATGATTATGCCTTAACCCACCGGATAGGGGTCCACGAACCTAACTCCTCGCCTAGATTTCCGCAGGGGAGGTGGGGAACAGCAGGTGCGGAGAACGACAATACATGGCGGCGGCCTCGAGAGGATTATGGGGACAACGTGGATACCCCACCTGTCGAAGTCAGAGGGCTGCGGGCCCAAGACAAACTTATTTTTCAGGGGGCCCGAGGCAGACCACGAGTTTTTCCTCCGGGCCTACTTGCGCGTTTTGCAAGAAACCTGGACACTTGATGTCCAGTTGTTACCTCATGAAAAGGGACAACCCAGAGCAGAGTCCGACTATTACAACTCCGAATGCGATGGCTAGCGTAAGAAATCGCCATCAAAAGGGTTACCAACCATTTATTTCAGAGGGGTTTGTGTCACGGGATGGCGCCTCGACTAACCGGAGACCGGTTCGGATATTGAGGGACATAGGAGCACATCAATCGTTAATGCTTGAAGGCATTTTGCCATGGTCCAAGGAGACGGCAACGGGGGATAGTGTTCGTTTACAGGGGATCGGGGGCGGTGTTAGTGCTCCACTTCATGTCATCCATTTGGAGTCCGATTTGGTGTCAGGACCGGTCACCGTCGGTTTACAAGCCACGCTTCCTGTAGAGGGTGTATCTGTGGTTATCGGGAATGATTTGGCCGGGGGTCAAGTTTATGGTAACCCGAGGGTTGGTAAAGAGCCCAGCAGGGAAAATAACACCACCCCAGCTCGGGATGGCGACCAAAATACCAAGTTATTTGTAGGGGGACTGAACTTCAAAACAGAGGAAGAAGTTCTGACCTCTGTCTTCAACAGATATGGGCCGCTGGTGGAAGTGCGGCTGGTAAGAGACAGGGAAACGCAACAGTCAAGAGGGTTCGGCTTTGTCACGTTTGCAAACACAAAAGACGCCAGAGAGGCAGAGAAGAATTGGAATGGCAAGGATTTGGAGGGTCGGACCATAACAGTAGGGAAGGCATTTCGTAGGCGTCGAGAGGTCTACAGGAGAGGACAACTGGGCGGTAGTTTTGGTGGTGGCCGCAATCAAAATTATTATGGAGGCTCCCTGAGTTACGGCAGCTCCCGAAGGAAGGATTGTCAAAGTAGTGGCCGAGAAGGAGACCGCTATTCATGGGACTACAGTGACAAGCGGTCCCACCATAATTATTAGGGAAGTTCTGAAAAGTTGAAGCACGGAATGCGGCGGAGCCGCCGAGCCAAGATTCCTACACGGATTAACCGTGAACGCCACGTTCCTAAAGGCGTCCAGGTAGGGAACTTTCATGCACGGACTAACCGTGAACTCCACGTTCCTCAAGGCGTCCATGTAGAGAACTTTCCTGCACGGACTAACCGTGAACTCCACGTTCCTAAAGGCATCCATGTAGTGAATACTCGGCTTGGCCTCCCGGAAAAAGTGCTATCGAGTTGCTTAACTTTGGATCTTTGATCAACCCCTTAACCTTCATTCACAAGAAACTGACAGTCAAAGTCAGAGGGTCATGAGATGGAGTTGGGCTTGGCAGGAGTCCAACGGGAAATTGAACATGTAAAGGGCAGGGACAATGTCGTTGCTGGTGCTTTGTCCAGAGTGAATTACCTTGGAAAATCTCTGGGGGTTTTGTGAAATATTGTTGCTTTATTTTTGAGTTGTGGTAATTGTTGCCCAGGGGAACTGATGATTTGGGGGTTGAGTTACCTGGTTTGTTTATCCAAGTTGGCCGGCAACGAAAGTTTTCGCTGGGGTCAAACTTTCTTTCTTGAAGGGGGGGAGTGTTACATATTTATGTGAATTACTATTGTTACATATTTATGTGAATTACTATTCAGATCTTTGCTTATCAATGTGTAGTCGATTAAGGGTTGTTGTGGTTGGAGGGTCAGGAGCCCTTCTGGGTTAAGGGTTGTTGTGGTTGGAGGGTCAGGAGCCCTTCTGGGAAAAGAGACCGGAAACGGAAAAAGAACACCCACGAGGTCCGGAGAAGCGACGAGGATTGATCTTCTTCCTCGCCCCGCTCCGACGAAAGGTGGGATCGATCTTGCGCCGCGTGAAACAGCGGCGTTCCCAAGCCCGTCTGGCGAGAGGAGTTACCGGGACGTGTACCGACCCGGTGGACACGTCAATTGGCCGTGGGGCCGTGCACCGACCCAGCGTCTGGCACCTTTCGCGGCACCGTCTACGAAAGACGCGTACGGGTCGCACGTTGGGGCCTACCACGCGTTGCAAGCGGCGTGTGGCTTTTGCCTACTGTACCGGACCCGCTTCGCGTGGCCAGGAGGGAGCTGCAGCCGGGGTTCCCGGTACGATACATGCCCGGTGGAAACACGTCCGCCCGGGGTTCGTTCAACCGCCCGAGTGCGGCGAAGCCGACCATCATCTTGGTCAGGAGGGGCCCAGAGACATTGTGAGGGACAGGGACCAAAGGGGGTCGTGAGTACCAAAGGGGACACACACATATAAGATGGCCATCTTACTCATCTAGGGGATTGATTGGGGGATTGTGAATTGTTGATGGTGGATTGCTCGGGGAAAATCTCCATGGTTGTATCATTGAAATTGTATGATCATTACCATTGAAATATATCTTTGAACATCAGTTTTCTCTTGGGGGGAATTCATATGGATTGCTTTGTGAAAGCGTACATCTAATACAACTTTCTGGCGAAGTTCCTCTCACGGTCCGGGGGTCACCGAGACCAGGTATTCACCGAGGGGACTACGTAACACAACACAGAGCTGGAGCGACACAAAGCAGAGCTTCGCAGGGCTGGTGTGACACAAGGCTGGAGCGAAACAGGGCTGGAGCGACGCAGGGCTGGAGCGACGCAGGGCTGGAGCGACACAGAGCTGGAGCGACTCAGAGCTGGAGCAACGCAGGGCTGGAGTGACACGGGGCTGGTGCGACACAGGGCTGGAGCGACGCAGAGCTGAGGCGACGCAGGGCTGGTGCGACACAGGGCTGGAGCGATGCAGGGCTGGTGTGACACAGGGCTGGAGCGACGCAGGGCTGGTGCGACACAGGGCTGGAGCGATGCAGAGCTGGAGCGACGCAGAGCTGGAGCGAAGCAGAGCTGGTGCGATGCAGGGCTGGAGCGACGCAGGGCTGGAGCGACGCAGGGCTGGTGGGCCACAAGGCTGGAGCGATGCAGGGCTGGAGCAATGCAGGGCTGCAGCGACACAGGACTGCAGCGACACAGGGCTGCAGCGATACAGGACTGCAGCGACACAGGGCTGCAGCAATAGAGGGCTGGTGCGACACAGGGCTGGTGCGATACAGGGCTGCAGCGATTGCAGGGCTGGTGCGACACAGAGCTGCAGCGGTACAGGGCTGGTGCGACACAGAGCTGCAGCGATACAGGGCTGGTGCGACACAGGGCTGCAGCGATACAGGGCTGGTGTGACACAGGGCTGCAGCGATACAGGGCTGCAGCGACACAGAGCTGGTGTGACACAGGGCTGGTGCGACACAAGGCTGGTGCGACACAGGGCTGCAGCGACACAGGGCTGGTGCGACACAGGGATGCAGCGACACAGGGCTGGTGCGACACAGGGATGCAGCGACACAGGGCTGCAGCAACACAGGGCTGCAGTGACACAAGTCACAAGGCTGGTGCGACACAAGGCTGAAGCGACACAGGGCTGGTGCGACACAGGTCTGCAGCGACACAGGACTGCAGCGACACAGGGCTGGTGCGACACAGGGCTGCAGCGACACAAGGCTGGTGCGATACGGGCCTGGTGCGACACAGGCCTGGTGCGACACAAGGCTGGAGCGACACAGAGCGGGTGCGACACAGGGCTGGAGCGACACCGAGCTGGAGAGACACAGAGCTGGAGCGACGCAGAGCTGGAGCGAAGCATAGCTGGAGTGACGCAGAGCTGGAGCGAAGCATAGCTGGAGCGACGCAGGGCTGGTGCGATGCCAGGCTGAAGCGACGCAGAGCTGGAGCGACACAGAGCTGGTGCGACACAGAGCTGGAGCGACGCAGAGCTGGAGGGAAACAGATCTGGAGGGAAACAGAGCTGGAGCGACACAGAGCTGGTGCTGGAGCGACACAGAGCTGGAGCGACTCAGAGCTGGAGTGGCGCAGGGCTGGAGTGACACGGGGCTGTTGCGACACAGGGCTGGAGCGACGCAGAGCTGGAGCGACACAGGGCTGGTGTGACACAGGGCTGGTGTGACACAGGGCTGCAGCGACACAGGGCTGCAGCAACACAGAGCTGCAGCGATACAGGGCTGGTGCGACACAGAGCTGCAGCGATACAGGGCTGTAGTGACACAGGGCTGGAGTGACACAGAGCTGGAGCGACACAGAGCTGGTGCGACACAGGGCTGGAGCGACACAGAGCTGGTGCGACACAGAGCTGGAGCGATGCAGAGCTGGAGCGATGCAGAGCTGGAGCGAAGCATAGCTGGAGCGACACAGGGCTGGTGCGCTGCCAGGCTGGAGCGATGCATAGCTGGAGCGACGCATAGCTGGAGCGACACAAGGCTGGTGCGACGCAGGGCTAAAGCGACACAGAGCTGGAGCGACGCAGAGCTGGAGGGAAACAGAGCTGGAGCGACACAGAGCTGGTGCGCACAAGGCAGGAGCGACGCAAGGCTGGTGCGACGCAGGGCTGGTGCGACACAGAGCTGGTGCGACGCAAGGCTTGAGCGACGCAGAACTGGAGCAACACAAGGCTGGTGCGACGCAGGGCTGGTGCGGCGCAGGGCTGGTGCGACGCAGGGCTGATTTGACGCATGACTGGAGTGATGCAGAGCTGGAGCGACACAAGGCTGGTGCGACGCATGGCTGGTGCAACACAAGGCTGGAGCGACGCAGAGCTGGAGCGACACAAGGCTGGAGCGACGCAGAGCTGGAGCGACACAAGGCTGGAGCGACGCAGAGCTGGAGCTTCACAGGGCTGGTGTGACACAAGGCTGGAGCGACACAGGGCTGGAGCGACACAGGGCTGCAGCGACACAGGGCTGGTGCGACACTGGGCTGCAGCGACACAGGGCTGGTGCGACACTGGGCTGCAGCGACACAGGGCTGCAGCAACACAGGGCTGCAGCTACAAAGGGCTGCAGCGACACAAGGCTGGTGCGACACAGGGCTGCAGCGACACAGGGCTGCAGTGACACAGGGCTGCAGCTACACAGGGCTGCAGCGATAGCGGGCTGGTGCGACACAGGGCTGGTGCGATACAGGGCTGCAGCGATACAGGGTTGGTGCGACACAGAGCTGCAGCGATACAGGGCTGGTGCAACACAGAGCTGCAGCGATGCAGGGCTGGTGCAACACAGGGCTGCAGCGATACAGGGCTGGTGCGACACAGGGCTGCAGCGATACAGGGCTGGTGCGACACAGGGCTGCAGCGATACAGGGCTGCAGCGACACAGAACTGGTGCGACACAGGGCTGGTGCGACACAAGGCTGGTGCGACACAGGGCTGCAGCGACACAGGGCTGCAGCAACACAGGGCTGGTGCGACACAGGGATGCAGCGACACAGGGCTGCAGCAACACAGGGCTGCAGCGACACAAGTCACAAGGCTGGTGCGACACAAGGTTGTAGCGACACAGGGCTGGAGCGGCACAGGGCTGGTGCGACACAGGGCTGATGCGACACAGGGCTGGTGTGACACAGGGCTGGTGCGACACATGGCTGGTGCGACACAGGGCTGGTGCGACACAGGGCTGGTGCAACACAGGCCTGGTGCGACACAGGCCTGGTGCGACACATGCCTGGTTCGACACAGGCCTGGTGCGACACAGGGCTGGTGCGACACAGGGCTGGTGTGACACAGGGCTGCAGCGACACAGGGCTGGTGCGACACAGGGTTTCAGCGACGCAGGGCTGGAGCAATGAAGAGCTGGAGCGATGCAGAGCTGGAGCGACACAGGGCTGGAGTGACACAAGACTGCAGCGACACAGGGCTGGTGCGACACAGGGCTGGTGCGACACAGGGCTGGTGCGACACAGGGCTAGTGAGACTCAGGGCTGGTGAGACTCAGGGCTGGTGAGACTCAGGGCTGGTGAGACTCAGGTCTGGTGCGACACAGGGCTGGTGAGACTCAGGGCTGGTGAGACTCAGGGCTGGTGAGACTCAGGGCTGACGCGATACAGGGCTGGTGCGACACAGGGCTGCAGCGTCACAGGGCTGCAGCGACGCAGAGCTGGAGCGACGCAGTGCTGGAGCAACACAGGGCTGGAGCGACACAGGGCTGGAGCGACACAGAGCTGCAGCGACACAGAGCTGGTGCGACACAGGGCTGGAGCGACACAGAGCTGGTGCGACACAGAGCTGGAGCGACGCAGAGCTGGAGCGACGCAGGGCTGGTGCGATGCCGGGCTGGAGCGATGCATAGCTGGAGCGACGCATAGCTGGAGCGACACAAGGCTGGTGCGACGCAGGGCTAAAGCTACACAGAGCTGGAGCGATGCAGAGCTGGTGCGACACAAGGCAGGAGCGACGCAAGGCTGGTGCGACGCAGGGCTGGTGCGACACAGAGCTGGTGCGACGCAGGGCTGGTGCGACGCAGGGCTGGAGCGACGCAGAGCTGGTGCTACACAAGGCAGGAGCGACGCAAGGCTGGTGCGACGCAGGGCTGGTGCGACACAGAGCTGGTGCGACGCAAGGCTGGTGCGACGCAGGGCTGGTGCGGTGCAGGGCTGGTGCGACGCAGGGCTGACTCGACGCAGGGCTGGAGCGACGCCGAGCTGGAGCAACACAAGGCTGGTGTGACGCAGGGCTGGTGCAACACAAGGCTGGAGCGACGCAGAGCTGGAGCGATGCAGAGCTGGAGTGACGCAGTGCTGGAGCGACACAGGGCTGGAGTGACACAGGGCTGGAGCGACACAGAGCTGGAGCGACACAGAGCTGGTGCGACACAGGGCTGGAGCGACACAGAGCTGGTGCGACACAGAGCTGGAGCGATGCAGAGCTGGAGCGACGCAGAGCTGGAGCGAAGCATAGCTGGAGCGACACAGGGCTGGTGCGATGCCGGGCTGGAGCGATGCATAGCTGGAGCGACGCATAGCTGGAGCGACACAAGGCTGGTGCGATGCAGGGCTAAAGCGACACAGAGCTGAAGCGACGCAGAGCTGGAGGGAAACAGAGCTGGAGCGACACAGAGCTGGTGTGGTGCAGGGCTGGAGTGACACGGGGCTGGTGCGACACAAGACTGCAGCGACACAGGGCTGCAGCGACACAGGGCTGGTGTGACACAGGGCTGGTGCGACACAGGGCTGCAGCGACACAGGGCTGCAGCAACACAGAGCTGCAGCGATACAGGGCTGGTGCGACACAGAGCTGCAGCGATACAGGGCTGGTGCGACACAGGCCTGGTGCGACACAAGGCTGGAGCGACACAGGGCTGGAGCGACACAGGGCTGGTGCGACACAGGGCTGATGCAACACAGGGCTGGTGCGACACAGGGCTGGTGCGACACAGGGCACAGCGACACAAGGCTTGTGCGACACAGGGCTGATGCGACACAGGCCTGTTGCGACACAGGGCTGGTGCGACACAGGGCTGGCGCGACACAGGGCTGCAGCGACACAGGGCTGGTGCGACACAGGGCCGGTGCGACACAGGGCTGGAGCGACGCAGGGCTGGTGCGACGCAGGGCTGGAGCGACGCAGAGCTGGAGTGAAGCAGAGCTGGTGCGACGCAGGGCTGGAGCGACGCAGGGCTGGAGCGACGCAGGGCTGGAGCGACGCAGGGCTGGTGGGCCACAAGGCTGGAGCGATGCAGGGCTGGAGCGATGCAGGGCTGGAGCGACACAAGACTGCAGCGACACAGGGCTGCAGCGACACAGGGCTGGTGTGACACAGGGCTGGTGCGACACAGGGCTGCAGCGACACAGGGCTGCAGTGACACAGAGCTGCAGCGATACAGGGCTGGTGCGACACAGAGCTGCAGCGATACAGGGCTGGTGCGACACAGGGCTGCAGCGATACAGGGCTGGTGCGACACAGGGCTGCAGCAATACAAGGCTGCAGCGACACAGAGGTGGTGTGACACAGGGCTGGTGCGACACAAGGCTGGTGCGACACAGTGCTGCAGCGACACAGGGCTGGTGCGACACAGGGATGCAGCGACACAGGGCTGCAGCAACACAGGGCTGCAGCGACACAAGTCACAAGCCTGGTGCGACGCAAGGCTGAAGCGACACAGGGCTGCAGCGACACAGGGCTGGTGCGACACAGGTCTGCAGCGACACAGGACTGCAGCGACACAGAGATGGTGCGGCACAGGGCCGGTGCGACACAGGGCCGGTGCGATACAGGGCTGCAGCGACACAGGGCTGCAGCGACACAGGGATGGAGCGACACAGGTCTGCAGCGACACAGGGCTGGTGCGACACAGGGCTGGTGCGACACAGGGCTGGTGCGACACAGGGCTGATGCGACACAGGGCTGCAGCGACACAGGGCTGGTGCGACACAGGGCTGCAGCGACACAAGGCTGGTGCGACATAGGGCTGGTGCGACATAGGGCTGGTGCGACACAGGCCTGGTGCGACACAGGCCTGGTGCAACACAGGGCTGCAGCGACACAGGGCTGGTGCGACGCAGGGCTGGAGCGACAGAGGGCTGCAGTGACACAGGGCTGGTGTGACAGAGGGCTGCAGCGATACAGGGCTGGTGCGACACAGGGTTGCAGCGATACAGGGCTGCAGTGATACAGGGCTGCAGCGATACAGGGCTGCTGCAAAACAGGGCTGGTGCGACACAGGGCTGCAGCGATACAGGGCTGGAGCGACACAGGGCTGCAGCGACACAGTGCTGCAGCGACACAAGTCACAAGGATGGTGCGACACAAGGCTGTAGCGACACAAGGCTGGAGCGACACAGGGCTGGTGCGACACAGGGCTGCAGCAACACAGGGCTGGTGCGACACAGGGCCGGTGCGACACAGGGCCGGTGCGATACAGGGCTGCAGCGACACAGGACTGCAGCGACACAGGGACGGTGCGACACAGGGCCGGTGCGACACAGGGCCGGTGCGATACAGGGCTGCAGCGACACAGGGCTGCAGCGACACAGGCCTGGAGCGACACAGGTCTGCAGCGACACAGGGCTGGTGCGACACAGGGCTGGTGCGACACAGGGCTGGTGCGACACAGGGCTGCAGCGACACAGGAATGCAGCGACACAGGGACGGTGCGACACAGGGCCGGTGCGATACAGGGCTGCAGCGATACAGGGCTGGAGCGACACAGGGCTGGAGCGACACAGAGCTGGAGCGACACAGAGCTGGTGCGACACAGAGCTAGTGCGACACAGAGCTGGAGCGACGCAGAGCTGGGGCGACACAAGGCTGAAGCGACGCAGAGCTGGAGCGACACAAGGCTGGAGCGACGCAGAGCAGGAGCGACACAAGGCTGGAGCGACGCAGGGCTCGAGCGAAGCAGAGCTGGAGCAACACAGAGCTGGAGCGACACAAAGCAGAGCTTCGCAGGGCTGGTGTGACACAAGGCTGGAGCGACACAGGGCTGGAGCGACGCAGGGCTGGAGCGACGCAGGGCTGGAGCGACACAGAGCTGGAGTGACTCAGATCTGGAGCGACGCAGGGCTGGAGCGACACGGGGCTGGTGCGACACAGGGCTGGAGCGACTCAGATCTGGAGCGACGCAACTCTGGAGCGACACGGGGCTGGTGCGACACAGGGCTGGAGCGACGCAGAGCTGGAGCGACGCAGGGCTGGTGCGACACAGGGCTGGAGCGACGCAGGGCTGGTGTGACACAGGGCTGGAGCGACGCAGGGCTGGTGCAACACAGGGCTGGAGCGACGCAGAGCTGGAGCAACGCAGAGCTGGAGCGACACAGGGCTGGAGCGACACAGGGCTGGAGTGACACAGAGCTGGTGCGACACAGAGCTGGTGCGACACAGAGCTGGAGCGACGCAGAGCTGGAGCGACGCAGAGCTAGAGCGACGCAGAGCTGGAGAGAAACAGAGCTGGAGCGACACAGAGCTGGTGTGACGCAAGGCAGGAGCGACGCAAGGCTGGTGCGATGCAGGGCTGGTGCGACTCAGTGCTGGTGCGACACAAGGCTGGTGCGAAGCAGGGCTGGAGCGACGCAGGGTTGGTGCGATGCCGGGCTGGAGCGACGCAGAGCTGGAGCGACGCATAGCTGGAGCGACACAAGGCAGGAGCGACGCAAGGCTGGTGCGACGCAGGGCTGGTGCGACACAGAGCTGGTGCGACGCAGGGCTGGAGCGACGCAGAGCTGGTGCTACACAAGGCAGGAGCGACGCAAGGCTGGTGCGACGCAGAGCTGGTGCGACACAGAGCTGGTGCGACGCAAGGCTGGTGCGACACAGGGCTGGTGCGGTGCAGGGCTGGTGCGACGCAGGGCTGATTCGACGCAGGGCTGGAGCGACGCCGAGCTGGAGCAACACAAGGCTGGTGTGACGCAGGGCTGGTGCAACACAAGGCTGGAGCGACGCAGAGCTGGAGCGATGCAGAGCTGGAGTGACGCAGTGCTGGAGCGACACAGGGCTGGAGTGACACAGGGCTGGAGCGACACAGAGCTGGAGCGACACAGAGCTGGTGCGACACAGGGCTGGAGCGACACAGAGCTGGTGCGACACAGAGCTGGAGCGATGCAGAGCTGGAGCGACGCAGAGCTGGAGCGACACAGAGCTGCAGCGATACAGGGCTGGTGCGACACAGGCCTGGTGCGACACAAGGCTGGAGTGACACAGGGCTGGAGCGACACAGGGCTGGTGCGACACAGAGCTGCAGCGATACAGGGCTGGTGCGACACAGGCCTGGTGCGACACAAGGCTGGAGTGACACAGGGCTGGAGCGACACAGGGCTGGTGCGACACAGGGCTGATGCAACACAGGGCTGGTGCGACACAGGGCTGGTGCGACACAGGGCTGCAGCGACACAAGGCTTGTGCGACACAGGGCTGATGCGACATAGGCCTGGTGCGACACAGGGCTGGTGCGACACAGGGCTGGTGCGACACAGGGCTGCAGCGACACAGGGCTGGTGCGACACAGGGCCGGTGCGACACAGGGCTGGAGCGACGCAGGGCTGGTGCGACGCAGGGCTGGAGCGACGCAGAGCTGGAGTGAAGCAGAGCTGGTGCGACGCAGGGCTGGAGCGACGCAGGGCTGCAGCGACACAGGGCTGGTGTGACACAGGGCTGGTGCGACACAGGGCTGCAGCGACACAGGGCTGCAGCGACACAGGGCTGGTGTGACACAGGGCTGGTGCGACACAGGGCTGCAGCGACACAGGGCTGCAGTGACACAGAGCTGCAGCGATACAGGGCTGGTGCGACACAGAGCTGCAGCGATACAGGGCTGGTGCGACACAGAGCTGCAGCGATACAGGGCTGGTGCGACACAGGGCTGCAGCGATACAGGACTGGTGCGACACAGGGCTGCAGCGATACAAGGCTGCAGCGACACAGAGGTGGTGTGACACAGGGCTGGTGCGACACAAGGCTGGTGCGACACAGTGCTGCAGCGACACAGGGCTGGTGCGACACAGGGATGCAGCGACACAGGGCTGCGTCAACACAGGGCTGCAGCGACACAAGTCACAAGCCTGGTGCGACGCAAGGCTGAAGCGACACAGGGCTGCAGCGACACAGGGCTGGTGCGACACAGGTCTGCAGCGACACAGGACTGCAGCGACACAGAGATGGTGCGACACAGGGCCGGTGCGACACAGGGCCGGTGCGATACAGGGCTGCAGCGACACAGGGCTGCAGCGACTCAGGGATGGAGCGACACAGGTCTGCAGCGACACAGGGCTGGTGCGACACAGGGCTGGTGCGACACAAGGCTGGTGCGACACAGGGCTGATGCGACACAGGGCTGCAGCGACACAGGGCTGGTGCGACACAGGGCTGCAGCGACACAGGGCTGGTGCGACACAGGGCTGGTGCGACATAGGGCTGGTGCGACACAGGCCTGGTGCGACACAGGCCTGGTGCAACACAGGGCTGCAGCGACACAGGGCTGGTGTGACGCAGGGCTGGAGCGACACAGGGCTGCAGTGACACAGGGCTGGTGCGACAGAGGGCTGCAGCGATACAGGGCTGGTGCGACACAGGGTTGCAGCGATACAGGGCTGCAGTGAAACAGGGCTGCAGCGATACAGGGCTGCTGCAAAACAGGGCTGGTGCGACTCAGGGATGGAGCGACACAGGTCTGCAGCGACACAGGGCTGGTGCGACACAGGGCTGGTGCGACACAGGGCTGGTGCGACACAGGGCTGATGCGACACAGGGCTGCAGCGACACAGGGCTGGTGCGACACAGGGCTGCAGCGACACAGGGCTGGTGCGACACAGGGCTGGTGCGACATAGGGCTGGTGCGACACAGGCCTGGTGCGACACAGGCGTGGTGCAACACAGGGCTGCAGCGACACAGGGCTGGTGCGACGCAGGGCTGGAGCGACACAGGGCTGCAGTGACACAGGGCTGGTGCGACAGAGGGCTGCAGCGATACAGGGCTGGTGCGACACAGGGTTGCAGCGATACAGGGCTGCAGTGAAACAGGGCTGCAGCGATACAGGGCTGCTGCAAAACAGGGCTGGTGCGACACAGGGCTGCAGCGATACAGGGCTGGAGCGACACAGGGCTGCAGCGATACAGTGCTGCAGCGACACAAGTCACAAGGATGGTGCGACACAAGGCTGTAGCGACACAAGGCTGGAGCGACACAGGGCTGGTGCGACACAGGGCTGCAGCGACACAGGGCTGGTGCGACACAGGGCCGGTGCGACACAGGGCCGGTGCGATACAGGGCTGCAGCGACACAGGACTGCAGCGACACAGGGACGGTGCGACACAGGACCGGTGCGACACAGGGCCGGTGCGATACAGGGCTGCAGCGACACAGGGCTGCAGCGACACAGGGCTGGAGCGACACAGGTCTGCAGCGACACAGGGCTGGTGCGTCACAGGGCTGGTGCGATACAGGGCTGGTGCGACACAGGGCTGCAGCGACAACAGAGCTGGTGCGACACAGGGCTGCAGCGACACAGGACTGCAGCGACACAGGGACGGGGCGACACAGGGCCGGTGCGATACAGGGCTGCAGCGATACAGGGCTGGAGCGACACAGGGCTGGAGCGACACAGAGCTGGAGCGACACAGAGCTGGTGCGACACAGAGCTAGTGCGACACAGAGCTGGAGCGACGCAGAGCTGGGGCGACACAAGGCTGAAGCGACGCAGAGCTGGAGGGACACAAGGCTGGAGCGACGCAGAGCAGGAGCGACACAAGGCTGGAGCGACGCAGGGCTGGAGCGAAGCAGAGCTGGAGCAACACAGAGCTGGAGCGACACAAAGCAGAGCTTCGCAGGGCTGGTGTGACACAAAGCTGGAGCGACGCAGGGCTGGAGCGACGCAGGGCTGGAGCGACGCAGGGCTGGAGCAACACAGAGCTGGAGTGTCTCACATCTGGAGCGACGCAGGGCTGGAGCGACACGGGGCTGGTGCGACACAGGGCTGGAGCGACTCAGATCTGGAGCGACGCAACTCTGGAGCGACACGGGGCTGGTGCGACACAGGGCTGGAGCGACGCAGAGCTGGAGCGACGCAGGGCTGGTGCGACACAGGGCTGGAGCGACGCAGGGCTGGTGTGACGCAGGGCTGGAGCGACGCAGGGCTGGTGCAACACAGGGCTGGAGCGACGCAGAGCTGGAGCAACGCATAGCTGGAGCGACACAGGGCTGGAGCGACACAGGGCTGGAGCGACACAGAGCTGGAGCGATGCAGAGCTGGAGCGACGCAGAGCTAGAGCGACGCAGAGCTGGAGAGAAACAGAGCTGGAGCGACACAGAGCTGGTGTGACGCAAGGCAGGAGCGACGCAAGGCTGGTGCGATGCAGGGCTGGTGCGACTCAGAGCTGGTGCGACACAAGGCTGGTGCAAAGCAGGGCTGGAGCGACGCAGGGTTGGTGCGATGCCGGGCTGGAGCGACGCAGAGCTGGAGCGACGCATAGCTGGAGCGACACAAGTCTGGTGCGATGCAGGGCTAGAGCGACACAGAGCTGGAGCGACACAGAGCTGGAGCGACGCAGAGCTGGAGGGAAACAGAGCTGGAGCGACACAGAGCTGGTGCGACGCAAGGCAGGAGCGACGCAAGGCTGGTGCGATGCAGGGCTCGTGCGACTCAGAGCTGGTGCGACACAAGGCTGGTGCGAAGCAGGGCTGGAGCGACGCAGAGCTGGAGCAACCCAAGGCTGGTGCGACGCAGGCCTGGTGTGGCGCAGGGCTGGTTCGACACAGGGCTGATTCGACGCAGGGCTGGAGCGACACTAGGCTGGTGCGATGTAGGGCTGGTGCAACACAAGGCTGGTGCGACGCAGAGCTGGAGCGACACAAGGCTGGAGCGACGCAGAGCTGGAGCGACACAAGGCTGGAGTGACGCAGAGCTGGAGCGACACAAGGCTGGAGCGACGCAGGGCTGGAGCGAAGCAGAGCTGGAGCAACACAGAGCTGGAGCGACACAAAGCAGAGCGACGCAGGGCTGGAGCGACACGGGGCTGCAGCGACACAGGACTGCAGCGACACAGGGCTGGAGCGACACAGGTCTGCAGCGACACAGGGCTGGTGCGACACAGGGCTGGTGTGACACAGGGCTGGTGCGACACAGGGCTGCAGCGACAACAGAGCTGGTGCGACACAGGGCTGCAGCGACACAGGACTGCAGCGACACAGGGATGGTGCGACACAGGGCCGGTGCGATACAGGGCTGCAGCGATACAGGGCTGGAGCGACACAGGGCTGGAGCGACACAGAGCTGGAGCGACACAGAGCTGGTGCGACACAGAGCTAGTGCGACACAGAGCTGGAGCGACGCAGAGCTGGGGCGACACAAGGCTGAAGCGACGCAGAGCTGGAGCGACACAAGGCTGGAGCGACGCAGAGCAGGAGCGAAACAAGGCTGGAGCGACGCAGGGCTGGAGCGAAGCAGAGCTGGAGCAACACAGATCTGGAGCGACGCAACTCTGGAGCGACACGGGGCTGGTGCGACACAGGGCTGGAGCGACGCAGAGCTGGAGCGACGCAGGGCTGGTGCGACACAGGGCTGGAGCGACGCAGGGCTGGTGTGACACAGGGCTGGAGCGACGCAGGGCTGGTGCGACACAGAGCTGGTGTGACACAGAGCTGGAGCGATGCAGAGCTGGAGCGACGCAGAGCTAGAGCGACGCAGAGCTGGAGAGAAACAGAGCTGGAGCGACACAGAGCTGGTGTGACGCAAGGCAGGAGCGACGCAAGGCTGGTGCGATGCAGGGCTGGTGCGACTCAGAGCTGGTGCGACACAAGGCTGGTGCGAAGCAGGGCTGGAGTGACGCAGGGTTGGTGCGATGCCGGGCTGGAGCGATGCAGAGCTGGAGCGACGCATAGCTGGAGCGACACAAGTCTGGTGCGATGCAGGGCTAGAGCGACACAGAGCTGGAGCGACACAGAGCTGGAGTGACGCAGAGCTGGAGGGAAACAGAGCTGGAGCGACACAGAGCTGGTGCGACGCAAGGCAGGAGCGACGCAAGGCTGGTGCGATGCAGGGCTCGTGCGACTCAGAGCTGGTGCGACACAAGGCTGGTGCGAAGCAGGGCTGGAGCGACGCAGAGCTGGAGCAACACAAGGCTGGTGCGACGCAGGCCTGGTGCGGCGCAGGGCTGGTTCGACACAGGGCTGATTCGACGCAGGGCTGGAGCGACACTAGGATGGTGCGATATAGGGCTGGTGCAACACAAGGCTGGTGCGACGCAGAGCTGGAGCGACACAAGGCTGGAGCGACGCAGAGCTGGAGCGACACAAGGCTGGAGTGACGCAGAGCTGGAGCGACACAAGGCTGGAGCGACCCAGGGCTGGAGCGAAGCAGAGCTGGAGCAACACAGAGCTGGAGCGACACAAAGCAGAGTGACGCAGGGCTGGAGCGACATGGGGCTGGTGCGACACAGGGCTGGAGCGACGCATAGCTGGAGCGACATGGGGCTGGTGCGACACAGGGCTGGAGCGACGCATAGCTGGAGCGACGCAGGGCTGGTGTGACACAGGGCTGGAGCAACGCAGGGCTGGTGTGACACAGGGCTGGAGCGACGCAGGGCTGGTGCGACACAGGGCTGGAGCGATGCAGAGATGGAGCGAAGCAGAGCTGGTGCGACACAGGGCTGGAGCGACGCAGGGCTGGTGTGACACAGGGCTGGAGCGACGCAGGGCTGGTGCGACACAGGGCTGGAGCGACACAGAGCTGGAGCGAAGCAGAGCTGTGCGACGCAGGGCTGGAGCGACGCAGGGCTGGAGCGACGCAGGGCTGGTGGGCCACAAGGCTGGAGCGATGCAGGGCTGGAGCAATGCAGGGCTGCAGCGACACATGACTGCAGCGACACAGGGCTGCAGCGATACAGGACTGCAGCGACACAGGGCTGCAGCGATAGAGGGTTGGTGCGACACAGGGCTGGTGCGATACAGGGCGGCAGAGATGCAGGGCTGGTGCGTCACAGAGCTGCAGCGGTACAGGGCTGGTGCGACACAGAGCTGCAGCGATACAGGGCTGGTGCGACACAGGGCTGCAGCGATACAGGACTGGTGTGACACAGGGCTGCAGCGATACAGGGCTGCAACGACACAGAGCTGGTGTGACACAGGGCTGGTGCGACACAAGGCTGGTGCGACACAGGGCTGCAGCGACACAGGGCTGGTGCGACACAGGGATGCAGCGACACAGGGCTGGTGCGACACAGGGATGCAGCGACACAGGGCTGCAGCAACACAGGGCTGCAGTAACACAAGTCACAAGGCTGGTGCGACCCAAGGCTGAAGCGACACAGGGCTGGTGCGACACAGGTCTGCAGCGACACAGGACTGCAACGACACAGGGCTGGTGCGACACAGGGCTGCAGCGACACAAGGCTGGTGCGATACGGGCCTGGTGCGACACAGGCCTGGTGCGACACCGAGCTGGTGAGACAGAGCTGGAGCGACGCAGAGCTGGAGCGACGCAGAGCTGGAGCGAAGCATAGCTGGAGTGACGCAGGGCTGGTGCGATGCCGGACTGAAGCGACGCAGAGCTGGAGCGACGCATAGCTGGAGCGACACAAGGCTGGTGCGACGCAGGGCAAAAGCGACACAGAGCTGGAGCGACACAGAGCTGGAGCGACGCAGAGCTGGAGGGAAACAGAGCTGGAGGGAAACAGAGCTAGAGCGACACAGAGCTGGTGCTGGAGCGACACAGAGCTGGAGCGACTCAGAGCTGGAGTGGCGCAGGGCTGGTGTGACACGGGGCTGGTGCGACACAGGGCTGGAGCGACGGAGAGCTGGAGCGACGCAGGGCTGGTGCGACACAGGGCTGGAGCGACGCAGGGCTGGTGCGACACAGGGCTGGAGCGACGCAGAGCTGGAGTGAAGCAGAGCTGGTGCGACGCAGGGCTGGAGTGACGCAGGGCTGGAGCGACACAGGGCTGGTGGGCCACAAGGCTGGAGCGATGCAGGGCTGGAGTGATGCAGGGCTGGAGCGACACAAGACTGCAGCGACACAGGGCTGCAGCGACACAGGGCTGGTGTGACACAGGGCTGGTGCGACACAGGGCTGCAGCGACACAGGGCTGCAGCGACACAGAGCTGCAGCGATACAGGGCTGGTGCGACACAGAGCTGCAGCGTTACAGGGCTGGTGCGACACAGGCCTGGTGCGACACAAGGCTGGAGCGACACAGGGCTGGAGCGACGCAGGGCTGGAGCGACGCAGGGCTGGAGCGATACAGGGCTGGTGCAACACAGGGCTGCAGCGATACAGGACTGCAGCGACACAGAGCTGGTGTGACACAGGGCTGGTGCGACACAGGGCTGCAGCGACACAGGGCTGGTGCGACACAGGGATGCAGCGACACAGGGCTGCAGCAACACAGGGCTGCAGCGACACAAGTCACAAGGCTGGTGTGACACAAGGCTGTAGCGACACAGGGCTGGAGCGACACAGGGCTGGTGCGACACAGGGCTGATGCAACACAGGGCTGGTGTGACACAGGGCTGGTGCGACACAGGGCTGCAGCGACACAAGACTGGTGCGACACAGGGCTGATGCGACTCAGGCCTGGTGCGACACAGGGCTGGTGCGACACAGGGCTTTTGCGACACAGGGCTGCAGCGACACAGGGCTGGTGCGACACAGGGCCGGTGTGACACAGGGCTGGAGCGACGCAGGGCTGGTGTGACGCAGGGCTGGAGCGACGCAGAGCTGGAGTGAAGCAGAGCTGGTGCGACGCAGGGCTGGAGCGACGCAGGGCTGGAGCGACACAGGGCTGATGGGCCACAAGGCTGGAGCGATGCAGGGCTGGAGCGATGCAGGGCTGGAGCGACACAAGACTGCAGCGACACAGGGCTGCAGCGACACAGGGCTGGTGTGACACAGGGCTGGTGCGACACAGGGCTGCAGCGACACAGGGCTGCAGCGACACAGAGCTGCAGCGATACAGGGCTGGTGCGACACAGAGCTGCAGCGATACAGGGCTGGTGCGACACAGGGCTGCAGCGATACAGGGCTGGTGCGACACAGGGCTGCAGCGATACAGGGCTGCAGCGACACAGAGGTGGTGTGACACAGGGCTGGTGCGACACAAGGCTGGTGGGACACAGTGCTGCAGCGACACAGAGCTGGTGTGACACAGGGCTGGTGCGACACAGAGCTGCAGCGATACAGGGCTGGTGCGACACAGAGCTGCAGCGTTACAGGGCTGGTGCGACACAGGCCTGGTGCGACACAAGGCTGGAGCGACACAGGGCTGGAGCGACGCAGGGCTGGAGCGACGCAGGGCTGGAGCGATACAGGGCTGGTGCAACACAGGGCTGCAGCGATACAGGACTGCAGCGACACAGAGCTGGTGTGACACAGGGCTGGTGCGACACAGGGCTGCAGCGACACAGGGCTGGTGCTACACAGGGATGCAGCGACACAGGGCTGCAGCAACACAGGGCTGCAGCGACACAAGTCACAAGGCTGGTGTGACACAAGGCTGTAGCGACACAGGGCTGGAGCGACACAGGGCTGGTGCGACACAGGGCTGATGCAACACAGGGCTGGTGTGACACAGGGCTGGTGCGACACAGGGCTGCAGCGACACAAGACTGGTGCGACACAGGGCTGATGCGACTCAGGCCTGGTGCGACACAGGGCTGGTGCGACACAGGGCTGGTGCGACACAGGACTGCAGCGACACAGGGCTGGTGCGACACAGGGCCGGTGTGACACAGGGCTGGAGCGACGCAGGGCTGGTGTGACGCAGGGCTGGAGCGACGCAGAGCTGGAGTGAAGCAGAGCTGGTGCGACGCAGGGCTGGAGCGACGCAGGGCTGGAGCGACACAGGGCTGATGGGCCACAAGGCTGGAGCGATGCAGGGCTGGAGCGATGCAGGGCTGGAGCGACACAAGACTGCAGCGACACAGGGCTGCAGCGACACAGGGCTGGTGTGACACAGGGCTGGTGCGACACAGGGCTGCAGCGACACAGGGCTGCAGCGACACAGAGCTGCAGCGATACAGGGCTGGTGCGACACAGAGCTGCAGCGATACAGGGCTGGTGCGACACAGGGCTGCAGCGATACAGGGCTGGTGCGACACAGGGCTGCAGCGATACAGGGCTGCAGCGACACAGAGGTGGTGTGACACAGGGCTGGTGCGACACAAGGCTGGTGGGACACAGTGCTGCAGCGACACAGGGTGGTGCGATGCAGGGCTGCAGCGACACAGGGCTGGTGTGACACAGGGCTGCAGCGATACAGGGCTGCAGCGATACAGGGCTGGTGCGACACAGGGCTGGTGTGACACAGGGCTGGAGCGACACCGAGCTGGAGGGACACAAGGCTGGTGTGACGCAGGCCTGGTGCGGCGCAGGGCTGGTTCGACACAGGGCTGATTCGACGCAGGGCTGGAGCGAAACTAGGCTGGTGCGATGTAGGGCTGGTGCAACACAAGGCTGGTGCGACGCAGAGCTGGAGCGACACAAGGCTGGAGCGACGCAGAGCTGGAGCGACACAAGGCTGGAGTGACGCAGAGCTGGAGCGACACAAGGCTGGAGCGACGCAGGGCTGGAGCGAAGCAGAGCTGGAGCAACACAGAGCTGGAGCGACACAAAGCAGAGCTTCACAGGGCTGGTGTGACACAAGGCTGGAGCGACACAGGGCTGGAGCGATGCAGGGCTGGAGCGACGCAGGGCTGGAGCGACACAGAGCTGGAGTGACTCAGAGCTGGATCGACGCAGGGCTGGAGCGACACGGGGCTGGTGCGACACAGGGCTGGAGCGACGCAGAGCTGGAGCGATGCAGGGCTGGTGCGACACAGGGCTGGAGCGACGCAGGGCTGGTGTGACACAGGGCTGGAGCGACGCAGGTGTGGAAGTGTAACTCAGTGTAACGTATTGATTGGCACTGGTAACTCATTGATTAAATCTGGTAACGAAGCAGAATGTGCACGAACATGATAATCTCTTGAAACACCTGGTCACAGCCCCAGGCTAGAGCACCCTCCTACTGTGTAAATGGAAATCACAGCAGGAGGGGAGCGAGCTGATGCCAGGACTTGGTGCAATGCATGACCTCGGGGCATTAGCGGAGAAAGGATTAACGTTTCAGCGGACAGAGGATTAAGTCCAGTTTGGCGATATAAACGAGAGCAAACGTTGAGTAAGGAGAACTTGTCACAAGAAGCTCTGACCGACGGGAGTGGCGGAGGAACATCGGCTGAACGAGAAGGACCATGCGAAAAGAGTTAACCTGGTCCATTGAATTAAGCGGTATCATTTTGGTAATTGGAATGAAGTGAATACAGTTAATAAACCAGACCTTTTGTAAAACCTGTGTCCGGTCATTGGAGTCTTGAGTACTCGCAACCATTTCTTCGACAATCTGGAGGCACCGCTGGAATTTCGAGTGGACGTCGCCAAGGTAAGCATGTAAGCATGACGTCTTGGGGATCTGTCCATTATGAAATATGAATTCTGAAGATGGAGGATTTGGTGTGTGGGACTTGCGATTGTCCATAGGTAATTCAAGGATGAAACGTTTTAAATGATTCTATTTATTCGTGTGCTTGCGAGGATATGATTTATTATACGCTGGGTATTAAAAGCCTTACTCTGGTCTGCAGGCAAATCGGCTCATGAAGTGCACCATGAGACGATTTGTTTGCCGGTTCGGTAAGTTTCGGTAAGGTCCGTACACGTGTACAATCGTGTACACCCGTTTTAAATAGAGAATTTTTTTTCAGTTTTCCCGCCATAACTAAAACTCGTTCGATCAACAAATAAATTCATGACAGACAATCCCACCTCATGCCGGTCCAGAATTATTGTGAAAGATGGCGATTGGATAAAAATTGCATACCAACACTCCCTCACTGTCCCTCATTGTCCCTCATGTCCATTCCGGCACCCTGTCTCTTGCTCCCGCTCCTTCTCCCTCCCTTTACTTCCCATTGGCGGACGTTTTGCGAGAAGCAAAGCGTTTTGCAGGAAGCTTCCAGGAAACAAAACCAGTGCTGTTGTTTTTTTTTGACGAAATTTGCCAGACAGATAGCATGGGTGACACGGATTAAATGATTGGATTTTGGTGAAGACCCAGGTGCGAATCCGGCTACGAGAATTGTTTAAAGTGATTCTTCACCATCAAGAGATCGGGTGAAAAGCGATATACATTATATTTAACATAATATACTTATTAATGTTATTATTTTAATATTATTCATATATTAACAAAAAAAAAAAAAAAAGTTATGGATGAGTGTGAACAGGTGGAATTTGGGAAATTGGTGAACAAGTGCTTTTGAAAAATAATAATAATAATAATAATAATTCTGTATTATTTGGTTAACCAGTTTGTGTGAAACCTCAACCTAAATATAAAAATTGATCTGCTTGGTGTTAGTTTAAGGGCTGTTCCAAATTTATCTTGATTATGAGAGATAATTACAGGAAATGTGTGCTGTTCTTGTTTGGTGATTATGAGACAAAAACAGCAGAGTGGGAATCGGCAGACAATGGAACAGCTAGCGACGAGTGTTTGTGAAGTAACAACCACCCTCTGGTCGAGGCTCATAGAAGGGGTGATGCTTACTGATTCGGCACGCTTACAATAGGTGTTAATGGTGGGATGTCAGAGGTTTTGGTGTGGTTTAATGTTCACACTGTTTTGGAAAATAATGCTCGATGCAACATGATCCTAAAAAGAACCCATCCCTACATCGAAGGATCAGGAAGGGAAGGAATGGAAAATTTGAAGTATTAAAGTTACGGAACTCAAAATGTCTGGGTTTGGATGTAGTCATTAAAGGATTGAGTCATTCATTGGTGTGATGATGGTCCTAATATTTTGATAAATGTTTGATAATGGTCCTGGTAATTTTAGTCTGGTAAGGTAAGGTAAGGTTAGTCCTGGTAAGGTATATTGCTGGGGACCCGAGGATGTGCCTTTTCAAGGTTTGAAATTAATCGGACAAGTGGGTCCCAAGGTATGGTCACCGTACTCGCAAGCCGTTCGCTTTGGCTTTGCGAATGGACCAAACCATTTCATGTAAATAGAGGGGGGGGGGGGGTTCTGTGGTCGTTCGCTTTGGCTTTGCGAACGGACCAAACCATTTCATGTAAATAGAAGGGGGGGTTCTGTGGTCGTTCGCTTTGGCTTTGCGAATGGACCAAACCATTTCATGTAAATAGAGGGGGGGGGGGGGGTTCTGTGGTCGTTACTCCCACGTGGTTTCAAAGAAAATTTGTTGTTGTTGTTTGCACGCATGTTTTTTTGCAAGCACGTACGGGCAAGCACGTACGTGCGGGCACGCCCTAGTATACGTGCGGGCACGCCGTGACAAGATAATGGGATTTTAATGGGATATTGGTTTAGGAATGTTTAGAGGTCATTGCAATGTGATAATTACTTGTGATCATTTGTTGTTGCAACGTTTTGCGCCACAACGTTTCACTTTCGTTGTTGCAACGTTTTGCTCCAACGTTTTGTGAACATTTAAATGTTGGGTTTTGCTGATGTTTCCACAACGTCGCCACAACGTTTCACTTTCGTTGTTGCAACGTTTTGCTCCAACGTTTTGTGAACATTTAAATGTTGGGTTTTGCTGACGTTTCCACAACTTCGCCACAACGTTTCACTTTCGTTGTTGCAACATTTTGCTCCAACGTTTTGTGAACATTTAAATGTTGGGTTTTGCTGACGTTTCCACAACGTCGCCACAACGTTTCACTTTCGTTGTTGCAACGTTTTGCTCCAACGTTTTGTGAACATTTAAATGTTGGGTTTTGCTGACGTTTCCACAACGTCGCCACAACGTTTCACTTTCGTTGTTGCAACGTTTTGCTCCAACGTTTTGGGAACATTCAAATGTTGTGTTTTGCTAACGTTTCCACAACGTCGCCACAACGTTTCACTTTCGTTGTTGCAACGTTTTGCTCCAACGTTTTGGGAACATTCAAATGTTGTGTTTTGCTGACGTTTCCACAACGTCGCTACAACGTTTCACTTTCATTGTTGCAACGTTTTGCTCCAACGTTTTGGGAACATTCAAATGTTGTGTTTTGCTAAAGTTTCCACAACGTCGCCACAACGTTTCACTTTCGTTGTTGCAACGTTTTGCTCCAACGTTTTGGGAACATTCAAATGTTGTGTTTGGCTGACGTTTCCACAACGTCGCTACAACGTTTCACTTTCGTTGTTGCAACGTTTTGCTCCAACGTTTTGGGAACATTCAAATGTTGGGTTTCGCTAACGTTTCCACAACGTCGCCACAACGTTTCACTTTCGTTGTTGCAACGTTTTGCTCCAACGTTTTGGGAACATTCAAATGTTGTGTTTTGCTGACGTTTCCACAACGTCGCTACAACGTTTCACTTTCGTTGTTGCAACGTTTTGCTCCAACGTTTTGGGGACACTCAAATGTTAAGTAAATCGGATAAGAATTCAGGAATTATTTCATTATTAGCGATTAATGAAGTACTTATTTAATTAATTACATTTCTTATTAAATTACAGTAATTACATTACAGTAATTACCTGAGGTAATTACAGTAATTACAGTTCCGGTAATTACAGTAATTACAGTAATCATTACAGTAATTGCAGTAATCTTATTACAGTAATTACATTACATTAACTCAGGCACCTTTTGAGTAAGGAAGCTGATATTTGGACATGACACTGACCAAGTGATGTGGCTGTCAAGGAAAATTTTGATTTATTGATTAATCATTTAATAAATTAACTCGTTGATTTATAAATGACTTATTTAATTGAAAGTCCTCAGAGATACATCTTCGGATGAAATACTTGCAGATTGGTTATGCTATGAGCCAATTGATTAAGGAAAATATTTTGTGATGGCCATATTGGCAATTTCGTGGCCATATTCGTGGCAACTCAGTTAGTGCCACTGCACCTTTAAAATGCATCCCTGCGTTCATTTTCGATAGATTGAGTTCCTATGGCAAGCGCCATTAAAAGCGCTGTGTAATGGTTGAGCTCCCTTTATTTCGTTTGGTCACGTGGATGAGCAGACAAAATGACGAATGCTGCGGCTGGAGCAGTGGAAGCGATTTTAATTGTTCAATGATTATTCGATATTGTTATGACTTATTGTCAATAGGCATACTAAGTGGCCATGAGGTAGCCTGTTGCTATGTACAGTTTTATTCTATTGTTGATTATACCACATAGCTGTGGTGATAAAGGAAATGTTCGTTTTAAATAGATGAAGATGGTCGACCTTGGGTTTGTTTTGGGTTTTGTTGTTTATTTTTGTGGGTGTGTATTTTTGTGTATTTTGATATATTTTCACGACTAAATCCGGTTATCGTCCTGCAAAATGTCTGCTCGTTCTTTTCCTTTGAGTCGTAAATTCCTGTTGAATTCTCATTAAAAAGCGGAATTAAGTACGCTGTGTGATGATGGAGATCCTTGATGACGAATCAGGAATATTGAATGAGCAAACAAATATCACGGATGGTACACCGGATAAGGAAAATGTAGATGAAACCCCTTTTGCTCAGGTGCTGTGTAGCGCTGCACAAAGATCCATATGAGCGGAGCCTGGGTGCTGTGTAATTAGTACACAAAGAACCAATTACTAGGGTGCTGAATAAACACAAAGATCCATTTTTGGAGCTGGTTCTCCCGGTGCTGTGATTTATTCAAAGAACCAAATTTTGTAAGAATTAAGATATGATTTTTCGACATTATAAATACTTTAATATGTAACGATTTTTGTAACGATCGTCCTGCAAAAGGTCTGCTCGTTCTTTTTCCTTTGAGTCGTAAAATCCTGTTGAATTCTCATTAAAATGCGGAATTAAGTACGCTGTCTGATGATGGAGATCCTTGATGCGAATCAGGAAAAGTGAATGAGCGGACAAAATTTGGAAGAGGTTGAATGCACACTTATGGAAGGAGTCGAATGATATGATTGGATATTCTTCACACTTATGGAAGAGGTTGAATGATATGATTGGATATTCTTCACACTTATGGAAGAAGTCTTATGATATGAGTGGATATTCTTCACACTCAGGAAGAGGTTGAATGATATGATTGGATATTCTTCACACTTATGGAAGAAGTCGAATGATATGAGTGGATGTTCTTCACACTCAGGAAGAGGTTGAATGATATGATTGGATATTCTTCACACTCAGGAAGAAGTCGAATGATATGATTGGATATTCTTCACACTTATGGAAGAAGTCGAATGATATGATTGGATATTCTTCACACTTATGGAAGAGGTTGAATGATATGATTGGATATTCTTCACACTTATGGAAGAAGTCGAATGATATGATTGGATATTCTTCACACTTATGGAAGAGGTTGAATGATATGATTGGATATTCTTCACACTCAGGAAGAGGTTGAATGATATGATTGGATATTCTTCACACTCAGGAAGAAGTCGAATGATATGATTGGATATTCTTCACACTCAGGAAGAGGTTGAATGATATGATTGGATATTCTTCACACTTATGGAAGAAGTCGAATGATATGATTGGATATTCTTCACACTTATGGAAGAAGTCGAATGATATGATTGGATATTCTTCACACTTATGGAAGAAGTCGAATGATATGAGTGGATATTCTTCACACTCAGGAAGAGGTTGAATGATATGATTGGATATTCTTCACACTTATGGAAGAAGTCGAATGATATGATTGGATATTCTTCACACTTATGGAAGAAGTCGAATGATATGATTGGATATTCTTCACACTTATGGAAGAAGTCAAATGATATGATTGGATATTCTTCACACTCAGGAAGAGGTTGAATGATATGATTGGATATTCTTCACACTTATGGAAGAAGTCGAATGATATGATTGGATATTCTTCACACTCAGGAAGAGGTTGAATGATATGATTGGATATTCTTCACACTTATGGAAGAAGTCGAATGATATGATTGGATATTCTTCACACTTATGGAAGAAGTCGAATGATATGATTGGATATTCTTCACACTTATGGAAGAGGTTGAATGATATGATTGGATATTCTTCACACTCAGGAAGAAGTCGAATGATATGATTGGATATTCTTCACACTCAGGAAGAGGTTGAATGATATGATTGGATATTCTTCACACTTATGGAAGAAGTCGAATGATATGATTGTATATTCTTCACACTTATGGAAGAAGTCGAATGATATGATTGGATATTCTTCACACTCAGGAAGAGGTTGAATGATATGATTGGATATTCTTCACACTTATGGAAGAAGTCGAATGATATGATTGGATATTCTTCACACTCAGGAAGAGGTTGAATGATATGATTGGATATTCTTCACACTCAGGAAGAAGTCGAATGATATGATTGGATATTCTTCACACTCAGGAAGAGGTTGAATGATATGATTGGATATTCTTCACACTCAGGAAGAAGTCGAATGATATGATTGGATATTCTTCACACTCAGGAAGAGGTTGAATGATATGATTGGATATTCTTCACACTTATGGAAGAAGTCGAATGATATGATTGGATATTCTTCACACTTATGGAAGAAGTCGAATGATATGAGTGGATATTCTTCACACTCAGGAAGAGGTTGAATGATATGATTGGATATTCTTCACACTTATGGAAGAAGTCGAATGATATGATTGGATATTCTTCACACTCAGGAAGAAGTCGAATGATATGATTGGATATTCTTCACACTCAGGAAGAGGTTGAATGATATGATTGGATATTCTTCACACTTATGGAAGAGGTTGAATGATATGATTGGATATTCTTCACACTCAGGAAGAGGTTGAATGATATGATTGGATATTCTTCACACTCAGGAAGAGGTTGAATGATATGATTGGATATTCTTCACACTCAGGAAGAAGTCGAATGATATGATTGGATATTCTTCACACTCAGGAAGAGGTTGAATGATATGATTGGATATTCTTCACACTTATGGAAGAGGTTGAATGATATGATTGGATATTCTTCACACTCAGGAAGAGGTTGAATGATATGATTGGATATTCTTCACACTTATGGAAGAAGTCTTATGATATGAGTGGATATTCTTCACACTCAGGAAGAGGTTGAATGATATGATTGGATATTCTTCACACTTATGGAAGAAGTCGAATGATATGATTGGATATTCTTCACACTCAGGAAGAGGTTGAATGATATGATTGGATATTCTTCACACTTATGGAAGAAGTCTTATGATATGAGTGGATATTCTTCACACTCAGGAAGAGGTTGAATGATATGATTGGATATTCTTCACACTTATGGAAGAAGTCGAATGATATGATTGGATATTCTTCACACTCAGGAAGAGGTTGAATGATATGATTGGATATTCTTCACACTCAGGAAGAGGTTGAATGATATGATTGGATATTCTTCACACTTATGGAAGAGGTTGAATGATATGATTGGATTGTTGATTGATTGAATCTAATTGATTGAATTTAATTGAATAAATTTAACTGAATAAATTGAACTGAATAAATTGAATTGAATATATTGATTGTTTGATTGATGAAAATGCGGTCTCAAGAAAGAAGCTTTGATATCCTTGCGAGATATTATCAATGTGGAGACAACCTGGGAAAATTGAGCAAGGTGGTGAGTTTATATACAGATATATATGTGCGGTTACCATTGTGTGATTTCCCGTTCAACAGAGCGGACACCTGAGGATTCACCCATTTCATACTGACCCTCCGGCTCATCTGCAAATACTGATCTGTGAGATTGGATTGTGCAAAAGCCACAGCTGAGGGAGACTCTCTGGAAATCACCGTGTGAACAGGTGGAGAGATCCTTCCTGGAGGTACGAGTGAAGCTTTAGAGGAACAAACTACAACACATCCAACGCTACTTTGATAAAAGGCAGAATGGGAAATGGAACCTGCAAGAACACACAAGGACAACCAGAGATTCCACAAAAAGGTACTTGTACACATCATATGTACGACCGTTATGGTGCCGAAGCTATAAGGCAGGTCGAGAATTGGTATTTGTGGACAAAGGGACATGATGAGGAGTTTCCAAGAGATGGTACATTTGAGCGAAGTCGATTGGAAAGATTGGAACAAAGATTGAAAGCCAGGAAGAGACAGAATCTAACGGTAGACTGGCTTGCATTCCATCTTTGGGATGGTGAATCCAGACAACGGGAACAGCAAGAACGGATAACGGAACTAGAACTTAAAATAAAAAGGATACAGGATACAGTGGAGGAGACAAATGCACAACTGCCCTCGAAATTAGGAATGAAAGTGACAGTTGTCCCATCTGATTTCCAGTTGTCTCCCCAAAAAGGACGGTACAGAGAATTTTTTCATGTTTCAGGAGATAACGAGAGATTGCAGTGGCAACTCAGCGATGTAGAGATGCAGCCCAGCAATACAAGTGCACAGGTGCACAGATCAGACAACGACAGAAACCGGTGTTTCGAGTGTGGAAAGATGGGACATTGGAGAAGAAGATGTCCGTATGTCAACAGGAAGACAAGGTCATGGGGCAAACCAAGATCAAGGGTACCAGTGCTTACCGGTACCTCAGACAATGATTAGGCCTTCATTGCTGCAAATCCCAAATGATGATTGGCCTCAACAGATTCGATTACTGGACAAACATGAATAACTGTCGATGATTCTTGTGTCTGAAAAGTTTTCAGAGCAAGAATGATTCATTTTTTCTTTTTGCTTGTGAACAAATTAATAATTAATTGATCAAATGCCAAAATTGGATCTTCTATTTTGGGCACAGCAATTTTAAATTTACAAAGTTTGGAACAATTGCGTTGCAATTTTTTGGCAAACCAAGTGACAAGAGTCACATGATGATCAGGTGGGAATTTCGGACTATTGTTCCGCACGATTGATAGGTCAATGGTCGACTGACATGCAAATGGGTGTGTAGTCAAAATTTGGATAGATTATTGTGAAGGCTGAAAGGGTAATTTCAATGTGACATCATAAGGGTTTTCTAAGAATGGACTTTTGGTTTATTTGTCTATAAGCATTTTGAATTTGATTGACAAATTTTATGAAATTGAAATAAAATTGACACCCATCTGATCTGTAAATAATGGTTCCAACGCAAACAAATATGCATAATGCATGTGTGTGTGTGTTTTTGTGTATCAATCTTACAAGATTGTTGACACCGACAGTGTGCCTTGTCTGAAAATAGATAGTTCCATGTGGATGGGATCGCATATCGAGAGAATTAGTAAAATAAAATAGAAATATAATTTGATTATGAACATTATCCTTTTTGTCAAGGGAGATGGAATATAAAAATTTGATTTGCTGAGTTATGAGCAGCCATTCATTGATAGTAAATTCATTGATAGTAAAAATTGGGAGTAATCTTGAGATTCCATTTTGATAGAATTTATATGAGAATCAAAGCTATTTATGGATATGAGCTTCATGGAAATGTGGGAGTACAAAATTGGCCAAATTTGGGAGAGGTCTTGCACTGACTTCCCAGAGTGCTCTGCTCACGGATTTTATATATATAAATTTGAATTTTATCACGCGATGTCACGTGTACCTGCAACATATTTGTTAAACTCGCACACCTATATTGGCATACTGGTGTCAGTAGTACTCACTGGGTGCATAGAAATGGATGAGCAACAGTTAAGGGGGTTTAAAATAAAAACACTTACTTGGATATTTTCTACAAAAGTATGGGTTTCAATAAGTGGTAGCTGTACACATGGGATTCATCAAATTAAGTTTTGGAGTTCAAACAAAGTCACTGGTTAACAGATGAGAAAGGATAGTAAATAAATTATTCGCTGCTGGGCAAATTAAGTACGATATTACTAAGACTTGTGAGAGCTATTGTTCCGCCTTACAGCAGTGGAAAATTATTGGGAAAAAATTAGATCCAACATAATGAATCTATAAAAGAATGTGATAGGGATAATATCCTCAATTTGTACTAATTATTTGATTGTGGGTAAAGGAATTAAGTTATCGTAGTGGATTGTTAACAGCAGCCTGAAAATGTCCTGAGAGTGTGCATCCATGTAATCAGAAATCCCAGATTTGTTTTTTACAAACAACATTTTGGTAGAGGTCTTGTGTGGAACACTTCCTTGGTAGATAAAAAACGGTACTGCATGCTGGCAGCCACTTTTGCGGCCAGTTAGGCCAAACATATTGAGAGGAAATTGTAGTTAAATACGTAAGTTACACATGGCTATTTGAAAAAAAAAAAAAGGAAATTTGTTGAGATGGGAAACATTTTTCGAAGGTTTATTAAGGTGTTATAATATGACATGTGGCAAGGCAAACTATTGGATGGGAAAATTAGATCTGGCTATAGAATAAATTTATTGACCCCTCGAAGTTAATTCTTCGAATCATTGTTTCACTGGCATTTTTTGTTCAAATTGGAAATAGTTTGGTAGAGCTTTGGTTAAAACCTTTGGTTGCGGTATCTTGGAACGAAATGATAAACCATAGGAGATTGATAAGAATAGAAAAAATATGGACCCAAAATAGAAAGTTGGATTCATGCCCCTCATTGCAAACAAGCACATGGGGCTAAGGTGGACGATCCCACAGAAAATAAGGCTGCACCTAGCAGCCCAGCAGAACATTCAGTGGTAGATAAATGATAGTCGTGATTTACAGTCATTTGAATTACATTTTAACACCCCTTGCATTGATAAACATTACATTTTCAACATGTGATATTCCTACTTGGGATAGTGACATTTATTTGCCTACATGACATACAATTACCTGCTGATATTAATACAACATGAGTGAAAAATGTATCACAACTACACTCATGATTAGGGGATTGAGTTCAACCCCGGGAGATAGGGGGATCAGGGTAAGACAAATAATCTGATTATGTTACATATTAAGGGATTTTCTTTATTTACCTTTTAGGAAGCTTGTTAGTTGGTATATAATGTTAAATGTCATCGACATATAACTATGTCATAGGTATGAATATATACAAGGAGTAGCAGACTTGTTTGTTGGTTTAGTAGTTATATTGGCAATTGTTTTAGTGGTGGCTTGCTTGAAAGCCTTAGTGACGGTGTGTTTGAATAAGGTAACAAACAACACGATGATAACGCATGAAGTGACAAATGAGGAAAGAAATGTGGAACCAGAAAAGGAAGACTTTTATGGCGACATAAACAGTAGAATTAAGATAATGGCATAACGACAATGTTATGAGTTGTGTCAATTACAATATCAGTGAACTCATATCACCACGAGTGACACACTGTTAAAAAAAAAAAAAAAAAAAAAAAAAAGAGGGAAAAGAAAAAGTGGAGAGGAATTATGGTAATAATACATTATGCTTAATTTGTTGGTTTGGGAAAATTGTTGTTGGGAATTAGATATTCCCGTTTGTGATTGTAATCATATACAATTTATTTTCTTAGAGTAGTGCTAAAATACCTGCATGAGTTAATTTTTGAACTATATTAACCTGAAAGCAATTGTGGATGCTATTCTTAGTTTAGTAGTGAAATACATACCTGATTGAATATTATTTGGGTGACGCATAAAGATGAATATAACTTTTTGTGTTAAGGGAAAACAACAAATTGTTGAATGTGAAACTGTCGGAAGATATACATGATTATGCTGATTTCATGGTAAGATGTACCCCATCTGATTCAGTGTGTGCGGAAAGCAGATTCAGATGTGACTGAGCATAAGGATAAGACGAGATCACATTTTGAAGGAAGTGCTAACGGAATTGGGAAGAAGTGCGAGAAAGAAAATTTGTGGCTAAAAATGAAGTTAATCATGGCATACACCCTCTTTCTCAAAGAATGATGAAGACATTCTCCCGTGTAACTTGGAGATGAATGCTTACCTTCACCAAGGAAATTTATGTGACCATTTGCCTGGATCACACTGCAACATATGAAAGAAAGGCGATCACTTACTCTTGTTCGAAGGCTTCGAACATTCATCACATCAGAAGTTGCAGGACAACGACATTTTACCCGCAACCTCTGTGAAATGCGGGGACATATGTTATTACTTCACCAACTTCCGGGGAGCCAGCATGAAGCTGCAAACCAATGGCTATGCCTTTTCACAACAGCTGTGCGCGATTCTGCGGGCCACGCCTGGTATGGACCATGGATGACCTGAACACCATGGTCCCAACATCATTGTGGATGCATCCGGCATCCCTGTTCCACATCTTGCTGGCCAATCAACGTCACACCAATACTTGCTGCCCACTCACAATGAGGGAGGAGGCAAGTCGACTACAACTGGGTGAAGGCCTTGTTCAGGAATTACTATGGTTTACAAAAAAAGTGGCAAGAATGCTACAAGGAGAGCAGGGTCAGTCTATGACTCCGCAATGTTACCACAACAGCGAAATCCTACACGAAGTAGTGCAGGAGCTATGAAGACATTAGGAGAAAATGTTTCATACCTGGATTCAAACACAAGTGATCAGCCCTTCCTTTCAAACAAAGTCAACATTTGTGTGGAGGCAAACGTTTTTGCCAGATGGTGCAGATGCTTTACAAAACTTGAAAATGAAGTGAAATTGTTGTATCTTGGTGATGGTGAAGTGTTGTTTTGAAAATAAGTCAATGACCAACGAAATGTTTTGTGATTCTTGCAGGAAGACGGTGTATGCCCAAGGGAATTTGATTACCAAAGTGATTGATTATTTACTTATACTTGTAATGATGTTTACTTGTAGTGATTGATTGTTTACTTATATTGATGTTTAGATTAATGGTTAATATAAACAAAAACAAAAAGATGAGGGAATTGTGGAAGTGTAACTCAGTGTAACGTATTGATTGGCACTGGTAACTCATTGATTAAATCTGGTAACGAAGCAGAATGTGCACGAACATGATAATCTCTTGAAACACCTGGTCACAGCCCCAGGCTAGAGCACCCTCCTACTGTGTAAATGGAAATCACAGCAGGAGGGGAGCGAGCTGATGCCAGGACTTGGTGCAATGCATGACCTCGGGGCATTAGCGGAGAAAGGATTAACGTTTCAGCGGACAGAGGATTAAGGCCAGTTTGGCGATATAAACGAGAGCAAACGTTGAGTAAGCAGAACTTGTCACGAGAAGCTCTGACCGACGGGAGTGGCGGAGGAACATCGGCTGAACGAGAAGGACCATGCGAAAAGAGTTAACCTGGTCCATTGAATTAAGCGGTATCATTTTGGTAATTGGAATGAAGTGAATACAGTTAATAAACCAGACCTTTTGTAAAACCTGTGTCCGGTCATTGGAGTCTTGAGTACTCGCAACCATTTCTTCTACACAGGGCTGGTGCGACACAGGGCTGGAGCGACGCAGAGCTGGAGCGAAGCAGAGCTGGTGCGATGCAGGGCTGGAGTGATGCAGGGCTGGAGCGACGCAGGGCTGGTGGGCCACAAGGCTGGAGCGATGCAGGGCTGGAGCAATGCAGGGCTGCAGCGACACAGGACTGCAGCGACACAGGGCTGCAGCGATACAGGACTGCAGCGACACAGGGCTGCAGCGATAGAGGGTTGGTGCGACACAGGGCTGGTGCGATACAGGGCTGCAGCGATGCAGGGCTGGTGCGACACAGAGCTGCAGCGGTACAGGGCTGGTGCGACACAGAGCTGCAGCGATACAGGGCTGGTGCGACACAGGGCTGCAGCGATACAGGGCTGGTGTGACACAGGGCTGCAGCGATACAGGGCTGCAGCGACACAGAGCTGGTGTGACACAGGGCTGGTGCGACACAAAGCTGGTGCGACACAGGGCTGCAGCGACACAGGGCTGGTGTGACACAGGGATGCAGCGACACAGGGCTGGTGCGACACAGGGATGCAGCGACACAGGGCTGCAGCAACACAGGGCTGCAGTGACACAAGTCACAAGGCTGGTGCGACATAAGGCTGAAGCGACACAGGGCTGGTGCGACACAGGTCTGCAGTGACACAGGACTACAGCGACACAGGGCTGGTGCGACACAGGGCTGCAGCGACACAAGGCTGGTGCGATACGGGCCTGGTGCGACACAGGCCTGGTGCGAGACAAGGCTGGAGCGACACAGAGCGGGTGCGACACAGGGCTGGAGCGACACCGAGCTGGTGAGACACAGAGCTGGAGCGACGCAGAGCTGGAGCGACGCAGAGCTGGAGCGAAGCATAGCTGGAGCGACGCAGGGCTGGTGCGATGCCGGGCAGAAGCGATGCAGAGCTGGAGCGACGCATAGCTGGAGCGACACAAGGCTGGTGCGACGCAGGGCAAAAGCGACACAGAGCTGGAGCGACACAGAGCTGGAGCGACGCAGAGCTGGAGGGAAACAGAGCTGGAGGGAAACAGAGCTGGAGCGACACAGAGCTGGTGCTGGAGCGACACAGAGATGGAGCGACTCAGAGCTGGAGTGGCGCAGGGCTGGAGTGACACGGGGCTGGTGCGACACAGGGCTGGAGCGACGCAGAGCTGGAGCGACGCAGGGCTGCTGCGACACAGGGCTGGAGCGATGCAGGGCTGGTGCGACACAGGGCTGGAGCGACGCAGAGCTGGAGTGAAGCAGAGCTGGTGCGACGCAGGGCTGGAGTGACGCAGGGCTGGAGCGACACAGGGCTGGTGGGCCACAAGGATGGAGCGATGCAGGGCTGGAGCGATGCAGGGCTGGAGCGACACAAGACTGCAGAGACACAGGGCTGCAGCGACACAGGGCTGGTGTGACACAGGGCTGGTGCGACACAGGGCTGCAGCGACACAGGGCTGCAGCGACACAGAGCTGCAGCGATACAGGGCTGGTGCGACACAGAGCTGCAGCGATACAGGGCTGGTGCGACACAGGCCTGGTGCGACACAAGGCTGGAGCGACACAGGGCTGGAGCGACGCAGGGCTGGAGCGACGCAGGGCTGGAGCGATACAGGGCTGGTGCAACACAGGGCTGCAGCAATACAGGGCTGCAGCGACACAGAGCTGGTGTGACACAGGGCTGGTGCGACACAGGGCTGCAACGACACAGGGCTGCAGCAACACAGGGCTGCAGCGACACAAGTCACAAGGCTGGTGTGACACAAGGCTGTAGCGACACAGGGCTGGAGCGGCACAGGGCTGGTGCGACACAGGGCTGATGCGACACAGGGCTGGTGCGACACAGGGCTGGTGCGACACAGGGCTGCAGCGACACAAGGCTGGTGCGACACAGGGCTGATGCGACACAGGCCTGGTGCGACACAGGGCTGGTGCGACACAGGGCTGGTGTGACACAGGGCTGCAGCGACACAGGGCTGGTGCGACACATGGCCGGTGCGACACAGGGCCGGTGCGACACAGGGCTGGAGCGACGCAGGGCTGGTGCGACACAGGGCTGCAGCGATACAGGGCTGGTGCGACACAGGGCTGCAGCGATACAGGGCTGCAGCGACACAGAGGTGGTGTGACACAGGGCTGGTGCGACACAAGGCTGGTGCGACACAGTGCTGCAGCGACACAGGGCTGGTGCGACACAGGGATGCAGCGACACAGGGCTGCAGCAACACAGGGATGGTGCGACACAGGGCCGGTGTGACACAGGGCTGATGCGACACAGGGCTGATGCGACACAGGGCTGCAGCGACACAGGGCTGGTGCGACACAGGTCTGCAGCGACACAGGGCTGGTGCGACACAGGGCTGGTGCGACACAGGGCTGATGCGACACAGGGCTGATGCGACACAGGGCTGCAGCGACACAGGGCTGGTGCGACACAGGGCTGCAACGACACAAGGCTGGTGTGACACAGGGCTGGTGCGACACAGGGCTGGTGCGACACAGGCCTGGTGCGACACAGGCCTGGTGCAACACAGGGCTGCAGCGACACAGGGCTGGTGCGACGCAGGGCTGGAGCGACACAGGGCTGCAGCGACACAGGGCTGGTTCGACAGAGGGCTGCAGCGATACAGGGCTGGTGTGACACAGGGTTGCAGCGATACAGGGCTGCTGCAACACAGGGCTGGTGCGACACAGGGCTGCTGCGATACAGGGCTGGAGCGACACAGGGCTGCAGCGATACAGTGCTGCAGCGACACAAGTCACAAGGCTGGTGCGACACAAGGTTGTAGCGACACAAGGCTGGAGCGACACAGGGCTGGTGCGACACAGGGCTGCAGTGACACAGGGCTGGTGCGACACAGGGCCGGTGCGACACAGGGCCGGTGCGATACAGGGCTGCAGCGACACAGGACTGCAGCAACATTGGGACGGTGCGACACAGGGCCGGTGCGACACAGGGCCGGTGCGATATAGGGCTGCAGCGACACAGGGCTGCAGCGACACAGGGCTGGAGCGACACAGGTCTGCAGCGACACAGGGCTGGTGCGACACAGGGCTGGTGTGACACAGGGCTGGTGCGACACAGGGCTGCAGCGACAACAGAGCTGGTGCGACACAGGGCTGCAGCGACACAGGACTGCAGCGACACAGGGACGGTGCGACACAGGGCCGGTGTGATACAGGGCTGCAGCGATACAGGGCTGGTGCGACACAGAGCTGCAGCGATCCAGGGCTGGTGCGTCACAGAGCTGCAGCGATACAGGGCTGGTGCGACACAGGGCTGCAGCGATACAAGGCTGCAGCGATACAGGGCTGGTGCGACACAGGGCTGCAGCGATACAGGGCTGCAGCGACACAGAGCTGCAGCAACACAGGGCTGCAGCGAAACAAGTCACAAGGCTGGTGCGACACAAGGCTGAAGCGACACAGGGCTGCAGCGACACAGGGCTGGTGCGACACAGGTCTGCAGCGACACAGGACTGCAGCGACACAGGGACGGTGCGACACAGGGCCGGTGCGACACAGGGCCGGTGTGATACAGGGCTGCAGCGACACAGGGCTGCAGCGACACAGGGATGGAGCGACACAGGTCTGCAGCGACACAGGGCTGGTGCAACACAGGGCTGGTGCGACACAGGGCTGATGCGACACAGGGCTGATGCGACACAGGGCTGCAGTGACACAGGGCTGGTGCGATACAGGGCTGGTGCGACACAGGCCTGGTGCGACACACGCCTGGTGCGACACAAGGCTGGAGCGATGCAGGGCTGGAGCAACGCAGGGCTGGAGCGACACAGAGCTGGAGCGACTCAGAGCTGGAGCGATGCAGGGTTGGAGCAACACGGGGCTGGTGCGACACAGGGCTGGAGCGACGCAGGGCTGGAGCGACACAGGGATGAAGCGACGCAGGGCTGGAGCGACACAGGGCTGGTGCGACACAGGGCTGGTGCGACACAGGGCTGCAGCGACACAGGGCTGCAGCGACACAGGACTGCAGCGACACAGGGCTGCAGCGATACAGGGCTGCAGTGACACAGGGCTGCAGCGATACAGGGCTGCTGCAACACAGGGCTGGTGCGACACAATGCTGCAGCGATACAGGGCTGGTGCGACACAGGGCTGCAGCGATACAGTGCTGCAGCGATACAGGGCTGGTGCGACACAGGGCTGCAGTGACGCAGGGCTGCAGAGACACAGGGCTGCAGCGACACAGCGCTGCAGCGACACAGGGCTGGTGCGACACAGGGCTGCAGCGACACAGGGCTGGTGCGACACAGGGCTGCAGCGACACAGGGCTGGTGTGACACAGGGCTGCAGCGATACAGGGCTGCAGCGATACAGGGCTGGTGCGACACAGGGCTGGTGCGACACAGGGCTGCAGCGATACAGGGCTGCAGAGACACAGGGCTGCAGCGACACAGGGCTGCAGCGACACAGGGTGGTGCGACGCAGGGCTGCAGCGACACAAGGCTGGTGTGACACAGGACTGCAGCGATACAGGGCTGGTGCGACACAGGGCTGGTGCGACACAGGGCTGGAGCGACACCGAGCTGGAGGGACACAAGGCTGGAGCGACACAGGGCTGGTGCGACACAAGGCTGGAGCGACACAGGGCAGCATGTCACATGTTCAGCACAGACAGAACAAGAAAGAGCAATCAAAGCCTGCAGACCCTCGCCAGGACGTGTTTGCAGTCTTTTTTTTAGCGGCTTTTGTGTTAAAACAAGCATGGCGGCCGAGCCACTGGACCAATAACGTTATCATTATTTTTTATCTCCCCCAATTTATCTTGAGATGATGCTCAATAAATTTCATCTTGATCGATTTAGTTTTGTACTTGTCGTCGAATTATGTCATAATGGAGGCACCTATGACATCAGCATTAACGTGTGTTATTCCACATGGAGAGTTCTTTGCAATGAGCCGGTCTCAATTTTTATATGCAGTGCTTTTTGGAGACAGTGGTGCAAATTTTTTCGGTTTTTCCAAGATTGCGGCTGAACCACAAGACCAATGATGTCATATATTTTTTTCTCCACCAATTTATCCCGAGATGACACTCAAGAAATTTCATCTTGATCAGATGAAGTTTTGTACTTGTCGAATTATGACGTCATAATGGAGGCACCGATGACATCATTAACATATTTTATTCCCTATGGAGAGTTCTTTACAAAGAGCAATGTCTTTAAAAAATTTCTATTCAGCAATTTCGGAGATATAGAGGTGCAAAGTTTTCAGGTTTTTCTAAGATGGCGGCCGAACCACGTGCCCGATAACGTCATAATTATCATTAAAAAATTCTACAGGTGGAGGTGCACCTATGCTGAAAGTTTCCTGTCAATTGGACTAACAGTTGCAAAGAAAATCATATTTATTCTGTGCGACAAACAAACAGACAAACAGACAGACACAAACTCGTGAGTGCACAAACTGCCGAGCAGGTAGTAACTGTACAGGGGAAATCGGGAGAGGGCAATACTGGCTCATTGCATTGGTCAGAATAGCATTCAATTTGTCAAAAGTATTTTCGCAGGATTCAGACAACACAAATTTTCATTTTTCCTCAACAAATTGGTTTGGGCCGAGGGGTACTACGAATGAGCTGTCATGATCACAGAATTTCCTGTAGAACCCGGACGTACCAAATCTCTCGTACTAATTTAAGAGGGCCCCGAACATCATGGCCATACACCAACTCAAATGGGCAGAAACTCATGGATTCATTTGGAAGCATCCCTGGTGGCAAACAATACAAAACAGATTCCTTTGTCCCACTCTTCTGGCTACTCCAGACAATATGCCTTCAACATAGTTTTCCTGGTCGGGTGGTATCTCTCAAGGGCTCCCTGGGACTGGGGGTGGCAGGCCGAAGATTTTAACTGCCCAATTCCGAGCTGGTGCGTGACTTCTCAAAATAGACCAGACATAAAATTCGAACCTTGGTCAGACTGCACCTTCTTTGGCAAACCATATCTGTTGAAAATCCAAAATCTAAATCAAAGCATCCACCATTACATTAGCCGTGATCCTTTTTCAGGGAACACCTTCAGGGAATCTAATTGACATGTCCTCATGGTTAGGAAATACCGATGACCCGATTTAGTTCTTGGTAATGGACCAACACAATCAATCAGTACTCCACTGAAAGGCTCATCAAACACAGGCATGGGGATGAGGGGAGCTGGTTTAATCGATGGCTGTGGCTTCCCTATCATTTGATAGGTATGACAGGTCTTCCAGTGCTCCACTATGCCTGGTGCAACTTCGGCAAATAAAGATGCACCATGATCCGAAAACGAGTTTTCCTGATTCCCACATGTCCTGATATAGGACTTTCATGGGCCAGCCACAACATTTCAGGATTATAACTGGTTGGTACCACTACTTGGTGCAAATCAGAGCAATCGTCACTGGCTGAAGCATAGGTGGGTCTCCACTTTCTCATTAAGACATCAGATTTTACATAGTCACATTCCGGGAGTTCATTACCTTCCAACTCAGACACACCTGTTTGGATTTGGTCTCTTTAGTGCAGGGTCTGCCTGCTGGTCCTAAACTCGTGAAGAACGATTCAACCCAGGCAAACGAGAGACCCCATTCCCCATCTCAGCATCATACACCAGAATATGATACATTTTCCAACTCTGTGTCAGTCTGATTCACTGTCTGTGTCTGTGATCTCGTCACGACACAAACAGGGAAAATACTGGGGAACTCCTCTTGGAAATCCTTAGTTTCTGGACTAGATGGTATTCAAAGAATACTTACCCTGCGCAGTCAACTTGTTGTGAGCCATCTCTTCTTTTTTTGAACATTTTTTTTTCTTTGATCCAATATGGCTGCCAGATGTGAGCGATGACATCATAAATTTATAATCTCTCATGTAATTGTTGCATAGATCACGCTCAATACATTTCAAACGGATCAGAATAAGCGTTGTCCCTGTCGAATTATGACGTCATAATTATGGCACCAATGACGTCATCGTTAACAACACCTATTCCCCATATGGAGTTCTTTACAATGAGCCATGTTTCAATTTTTTCCATGCAGCGGTTTTGGTGATATAGAGGTGCAACGTTTCGGTTTTCCAAGATGGCGCCTGGACATGACCCATGACGTCATGATTATCATTAAAATATTCTACAGGAGGCACTCCTGTGGTGAAAATTTTATGTCCATCAGACCAACAGTTGCTGAACTTAAATTAAAAAATGATCGGATGCATGTGTTGTATTTGTTGAATTATGACGTCATATCGAAGGCACCGATGACATCATTATCAACATATCTTATTCTCCATGGGGAGTAGTTGACAATGAGCCAGGTCTCAATTTTCACCCTGCGCTCGCAAAGCAAAAATAAAAGAAAGAGAAGAGGTTTCAGAGATGAAAGAGGTGCGAAGTTTTTCCAAGATGGCGCCTGTACCACGTGACCTATGACGTCATAATAATCATTTAAATATTCTGCAGGAGGGGCCCTCCCATGGTGAAAATTTCATGTCAACTGCACCAACGTTTGCCGTGTCTGCATTTAAAAAATCATTTTCTCGGCACACATCCGCACCTGAATGCTTAACCCCGCTTTTCGCTTCACGAGCGCAGGGTAATAAGAGATGCATCAAAACCACAGGGGAAACACAAACCGTATCCCCAGCCAAATTATTCCCCAATAGGAAACCAACACCCTCTATGGGGAGAGTGGGGACGATCCCTATCATCACTGGACCTGTGACCAAATAAGACTGTCTTAATAAGAAATATGACAGGGGACATAAGTACCTGCAATGCCCTGGATGAATGCACTCTCCTTCACCAAACTACTTAAAGTCAATGGTGGGTATCAGACAACATCACCGACTGGGTGCCCCAGTATCCCTCAGAATAACAACAGACTCCATTCACCGTCACAGGACACCGAGTCCTTTGGTACAAAGGTTTTATAAATGTCCAGTAAAGGGCTCATGAGGTCAGGATTATCTCCAGCCTTAACTGACATGGCAAGATCATTGAAGCTGACCACTTTGTTTCAACCAATACGTTCGGTCTATTGGAGTCTCCCTGCTTATCCTCTCTTTGCAATTTCCAACAATTCTACTTCAGATGTCCCCTCTGGTTACAGTAATAACATGTTCGCGCTTTATGTCTGCAGATGCATTTTTCGACCAATCAAACTGTCCATCCGGAGATGTCTGCACCAACGGACCCTTATGGTCTTCCTACTCCTCCTCCAACCGTTCCTCACTGACCACCTTCTTGGTATACCACGTCGTACCACAACCAGGAAGACCAACACTTTTCTTGTAGGTAAGCTCATAATGATCTGCACTGACTACACCGCTTTTCAAATCCCCAACTTTATGATCATTAAGGTGTATCCTTTTGTCGAAGGGGACACTGTTCTGAAATTCTTCCATCAAGATAACCTCCCTTAGATTACCATAGTCCCCATCCACTTTGAGAGAATGATAACACCAATCAAAAATCATTTACTTCTCCCGAGCAAATTCAACAAACGTCGGCCCAGCCTGTATTTTTAAGGTTCGGGACTTCTATCTGCATGCTTCCAGCACTTGCTCATCGGCCGACAACACAGCCCTTTTCACTGTCTCGGACCCTGCAGACTGTTCCTCTGATAGAGGTGAATAAACTTCCTGTGCTCTCCCTGCAAACACACTTTGTAGTAGCAGGGTGCAGTATCGTTCTGGCCACTCAAGATATCCTGCTATCTTCTCAAAAGACAGGAAAAAATCTCAATTTCCTCCTCGTCAAACTTAGGAACAAGCCGAATGTTCTTGGAAACGTCAAAATCCAGACCCAACCCGAACAGACGGGAACATGTCTGGTCTGTCATTCTAAGTGAATTTACAATTCTCATTTTATGTAAAGTCAAACTGTTTCTTTTTTTCTCTCTCTTTCAAAATCCCTTTCCTTTTCTTTGTCTTCTAACTTCAACCTGGGCTGTGTTTATCCACTCCATCATTCCTCCTCTTTACCCACGGTTCTAAACCCATGTGACTCACAATAACCAAGACAATCTACGACTTTCTCATCCTGGATGTCACACAAGCCCCAATATGATCAGCTGCAGCTCGTAACTCCACCTCACATAACAGTTCAACATCTTGGATTGAAAGCTCATTTTTCACAAAGCAGTAAATACAGTCGTAACAGCAACACACACAAAACATGATCATTTTTTTTCATTGGAAAAACAATGAAAAATCCAAGACAGGCAGCAGCATAACCGAGATCCCTGAAGAGAGCCCCCGATTTGTTACGGCATGCAAAACACAACGCAAAGCATGGGGTCAAACACTGCCTTAATTATCGGTTATAACAATGAGAACTAAATACAAATGCAAAGAAAGAAAAAAAAACCCAATCAGGCCAACGGGCCGACTATATCCATAAACTGGAAACCTATGTTGGCATAGATAACTGCTCATCATCGGCACTTTCACTCCAAGTGGATTTGTAAGGACGCTCTGGTGTATGGATCCTCATATGTAATTTAAAATGGCTGTTACGAGTGAAACCTTTATCACAAATTGAGCATTGGTAAGGACGCTCTCCTGAATGGATCCTCATATGCAATTTCAAATTGTTGTTTTGAGCGAAATCTTTATCACATATCGAGCATTTGTAAGGACGCTCTCCTGAATGGATCCTCATATGCAATTTCAAATGGCTATTACGAGTGAAACCTTTATCACAAATTGAGCATTGGTAAGGACGCTCTTCTGAATGGATCCTCATATGCAATTTCAAATTGTTGTTTTGAGTGAAATCTTTTTCACATATCGAGCAAGTGTAAGGACGCTCTCCTGAATGGATCCTCGTATGCAATTTCAAATGGCTATTACGAGTGAAACCTTTATCACAAATTGAGCATTGGTAAGGACGCTCTTCTGAATGGATCCTCATATGCAATTTCAAAGTGTTGTTTTGAGTGAAATCTTTATCACATATCGAGCATTTGTAAGGACGCTCTCCTGAATGGATCCTCATATGCTTTTTCAAATGGCTGTTACAAGTGAAATCTTTATCACATATTGAGCATTTGTAAGGACGCTCTCCTGAATGGATCCTTATATGCAATTTCAAATTGCTGTTACAAGTGAAATCTTTATCACATATTGAGCATTTGTAAGGACGCTCACCTGAATGGATCCTCATATGCAATTTCAAATTGTTGTTTTGAGTGAAATCTTTATCACATATCGAGCATTTGTAAGGACGCTCTCCTGTGTGGATCCTCATATGTAATTTCAAATCGCTGTTATAAGGGAAATCTTTATCACATATCGAGCATTTGTAAGGACGCTCTCCTGTGTGGATCTTCATGTGCTTTTTCAAATCGCTGTTAGAAGGGAAATCTTTATCACATATCAAGCATTTGTAAGGACGCTCTCCTGTGTGGATCCTCATATGCAATTTCAAATGGCTGTTAGAAGTGAAATCTTTATCACATATCGAGCATTTGTAAGGACGCTCTCCTGTGTGGATCCTCATATGTAATTTCAAATCGCTGTTATAAGGGAAATCTTTATCAAATATCGAGCATTTGTAAGGACGCTCTCCTGTGTGGATCCTCATGTGCTTTTTCAAATCGCTGTTATAAGGGAAATCTTTATCACATATCGAGCACTTTTACGGATGCTCTCCAGTGTCGGTCCTCATGTGCAATTTGATATAACTCGGTGAAGCAAAATCTGTACTGTGTACATCATACTTGTGATGTATTTCACTTTTGAGAACAGTTTTGTGTTTATTTAATTGCATATTAATCTTTGTGTTGCGAGGAGCAGACATGCACATGTATGTTAAAGGTCGTGATTCTTGTTCTCGGGGTCGTTTCTTCAAAGAAGACTTCTTCGCAGTCAAGCTGCACCTGGATCTTGTTTGTGCAATATGACTTCTTCGTTGTTCTATAAAAATGAAGAATAAAAATCATTTTGCATTTTTTGGCAAACTCTAAATGCAAATATTTAAAGATTTCAAAAAATTTACATGTTCTGAATTCAAAATATTCATTTTGTAAGTTTCTGCTCACCAGTTGCAGAACAGGTAGTACTGCCATTTGTCAAATGAACATGTGGATCTCCCTTAGCAAAAGCACATATTGAAGATGCTGAGACAGATGAATTGTAGTTGTGTTGTCTGCATTCCATATTTACAGGAGGGACATCACCTGCACAGAATTCAGTGTCAGTCTTTTGCAGAACATTAACTTTAAAACACTGCTAGATACAAATCAGGCCAACAGGTCGGATAATCGATGTCACTTCCGTAATTCTGCCACCATTGTGGGCGACGAACCGAGGTGTTTACAACGAGAAGTACATACGAGCTGGTGTGTGCAGCAACCATTTTATCAGAGGTAATTATTTCCCAATGCCAGACTCAGTATTACCATAAATTGGCGGATAAGCTGCACCCGAATTTTGCGACACTTCACATTAACTTCCTGTCCGGAGATTGTTCCACATGTTATCATACAGTGCATTCAGGAAGTATTCAGACCCCTTCACTTTATTCACATTTTGTTATGTTGCAGCCTTATGCTGAAATCGTTTAAATTCATTTTTTCCCTCATCAATCTACACTCAATACCCCATAATGACAAAGAAAAAACAGGATATTAGAAAGTTTTGAAAATTCATTAAAAAGAAAAAACTTAAATATCACATTTACATAAGTATTCAGACCCTGTGCAATGACAGTTGAAATTTAGCTCAGGTGCCTCCCATTTATCTTGATCATCTGTGAGATGTTTCTTCACCTTGATTGGAGTCCACCTGTGGTAAATTCAATTGATTGGACATGATTTGGAAAGGCACACACCTGTCTATATAAGGTCTCACAGCTGACGATGCACATCAGAGCAAAAACCAAGCCATGAGGTCGAAGGAACTGCCTGCAGAGCTCAGAGACAGGATTGTGTGGAGTGACAGATGTGGGGAAGCCGAGAAAAAAATTCTGCTGCATTGAAGGTTCCCAAGGGCACAGTGGCCTCCATAATTCTTAAATGGAAGACGTTTGGAACAACCAGGACTCTTCCAAGAGCTGGTCGCCCAGCCAAACTGATCAATCGGGGGAGAAGGGCCTTGGTAAGAGAGGTGACCAAGAACCCGATGGTCACTCTGGCTGAGCTCCAGAGATCCTGTGTGGAGATGGGAGAAACTTCCAGAAGGACAACCATCACTGCAACACTCCACTGATCTGGGCTTTATGGCAGAGTGGCCAGACGGAAGCCTCTCCTCAGTGAAAGACACATGAAAGCCCACAGAATCTTGTTTCTCACAGTCTGAGAGTCCTTCAGGTGCTTTTTTGCAAACTCCAAGCAGGCTTTCATTCTCCAAGCATAAGAATGCAAACGTCTTCCAATTCACATTCTCCAATATAATTGTTGCGTCGATGACGCTCAATAAATTTCACAATGTTCAGACGAAGCTTTGTCCCTGTCGAATTATGACGTCATAATGACGGCGCAAATGACATCATGAACAACACATATTCCCCATGCGGAGTTCTTTCCAATGAGACATATTTCTATTTTTTCCATGGAGCGGTTTTGGAGATATAGAGGTGCAACATTTTTCGGTTTTTCCAAGATGGCGGCTGTACCACGTGACCGATGACGTCATAATTATTTTAAATGATGCCGGTGCAGGCGTTATAACGTCAAAGCCGACACCGGCTACAGGAGGAGGCCCTCCTCTGGTAAATTGGGAGTGCAGGAACAATATATTTTCTAAAAGGTAGTTTCACACGAAGAGGGTTCTACTCTGTGGAACCATTAAGAATGGGAGCACTACTTGTGGAAACAAACCACCCAACAGAAATAAACATTCCCCTATCCCACAACGAGAGGCTTGATGGGAGGTTTTCGGTTTATTGAACCAGAGCCTAAATCGACAACCAAAGCGATAGATACAGATGAAACACAAGACCAATCCATGACTAAAGAATGCTGAAAGTGACACAGAGGAAATCATGTTTGCTTTAATTAGCAGATATTGCTTTACGTAAGTCCACTTCATAGTGTAAAAATCAAGGCTTTTCAAATCATTGCTATCTCCCACAATGAGCCGAGGGCCTTTCGCTCTCTCACCGCAGGCAGGTTGGCGGTCTTTCTATCTTCCACAGACTCCTCTCCGGCCTAGCTCCCCCTGCTCTGTCCTCGAAATATTCCGGTAGGACACACAATAACTGTTCGTCAAGTTCACGATGTTTTTTCGTTCAAATTTTTTGGAGATTATCAAAACTATACATTTTTGGAATATTCAGAGCATGAGGAATCAAAAAATTAATGTTGGCATTTGCGGAGACACCTTTGCGAAAATGACACTCAGGACAGTGATGAAGATCTGTAAAAGCATATTCCTGAACGGTATAGACCTATTCGATCATGTGTGTAGGACTTATAGTTCAATTTGATACTAACAAAGCTGCTTTCTTGCTTTATAAACCCATACCTATAACTTCAAAGGACTTACAATATCATGTATTATATAATAATTATATCACAAATATAAAGACAATGGTTTTCAACTACCTTTGTTTGTTGCTTTTCTATAATCCTGAGCACTATTTTGAGGCCTTTATTGGATTCCTTAACCCAGAAAACATAGGAATAGCATATTTAATTAAGTTTCTAGGTTGACCAGAAGCCGAGACAGCGCAAAATATGTATTTTATGGCGGCCATTTTGAAAATTCAAAATGGCGGCCATGCAAGTGTCTGTGCAAATGCCAACATTGATTTTCGGATTCTCCATGCTCTGATGATTCCAAAATTGTACAGGTTTGCTAATCCACCAAAATTTTGAACGAAATTACATTTGTTAACATCGTGAACCTGACTATGTCAGCAGCCCTCTGCTGGTGAACTGCCAAAATCAAGACTCTGCTCACGTTCACTCCTTCATTTTTCCCACCTCTGGGACAAACTCCCACACTCTTTTGAATCCCACTCCTCCCTCCAGGTCTTCAAAACTGCTGTCAACCACAATCTTTTATCTTCCCCCATCCAACTCCTTCATCTTTTCTACCCCCATGAATATACCCCAAATCCACCTTTTTTTTCCCTGAAAGTCCTTGTATTGTCCATCTTGTTTATTCCGTGTACCCCACCCCAACCCTCTCCCTTGCAAAGATCTCCCGAAGTCCCTGTTATCTGCTGTTCTTGTGCTTCCTTCTATCTTCGCCTATTGTCTCCTGCTCCCTTTATTATATGGGTTTGCACTTACACGAGCCTCGACTTGGTACACAAAAAAACAATACCAATCGTCTAACAATGATATAGCCAGGCGTGTTTGTGAGTTTAATTGAAGAGAATAGCAGGACCTGGGTGGGGATACCAGTTACCAAATAATGTATTTCAAAATTTGTAATTAAGTATTACAGTTTTTTTGACTTCAGGCATAGACAGCCGGTTCGTGAATGACTTGGGTAAAAAACTGGCGAATGGCAAATGATGAATCAATAAATTCCACATTCCCCTGACACCTTCAGTCAAACATCAAGAATAGACAGCAGGTTTGTGAAGACAACACACAACAACAGGCATTTTAAGGCCATTTTCCCTGCAAGAGTGGGGGTGAGCCTTGCGGTCACAGCAAGCACACAAACACAACATTTGAGAGCAGGGACATCGGGAGATCTGTGGGAGGGAGAGGGCTTGGGGGGAGGAGGCGTGGGAAAGTGGGTGGGGGTGGGAGAAGTATAAAACAGAAGGACACTGCAAGGACTTCCTGGAAAAAAGTTGGTATTTTCCAAAAAGTGGATCTGGTGTGAAATTAGCAGGGGTAGAAAAGATCAAGGTTTTGGATGGGGGACAATAAGAGATGGTGAACAGCTGTTTTAAAGACCTGGAGGGAGGAGTGGGATTGAAGAGAGTGAGGGAGTTTGTTGCATGGGTGGGAGAAAAGAGGAATGAAGGTGAGCAGAGAGTCTTGATTTTGGCAGTTTAACCATAAGAGGGTTGCTGGCAGATCTTGTGTGACCTGCAGGAATATTTGGGGGACAGAGCCCAGAGAGAGCTGGGGGAGCAAGGACGGAGAGGAGTCGGTAGAAGACAGAAAGACCACCAACCTGCCTGGGGTGAGTAAGTGAAAGGCCCTCGGAGTTAGCTTTGTCGTGGGAGATTCCAATGATTCTGAAAGCTTTGGTTTCCACAGCGTGAAGCCGAGCTAGGTGTGAGGCAGGAGCCCCAGCCCAGAGGGGAGAGCAGTATTCCATTGAGCTGCGGATGAAAGCCTTGCATGTGGTGAGGAGCTCAGGTGTGCAAAGGAAGGACTTCGCACGACGGAGGATGCCCAGTCGGCGACTGGCTTTGGAGGCCAGATTTGAAATGTGGTTTTCCCAGGAAAGATCATGGCAGATAGTGAGACCCAAAAGCGTGAGTGACAGAACTTCTTGGAGAGGATTGTTCAGAAAGTGGATGGGAGGGTTGTCCAGTCGGTCTTTTCGGAGGGACATAGGAAGAGCGTGAGATTTGTCAGAATTGAAAGACATGTTCCACTTGTTTGACCAGTCTGTGATTTTGTCCAGGTCTGCAGTGAGTGAGGAGGCTGCAGACTACCGATCTGAGGGATGAGGAATGGAGCGGAGAAGAGTGGAGTCATCAGCAAAGAGATAGAGAGGATTTTCAAGAAAGTCAGAGAGATCATTGATGAAGACCAGAAAAAGCACAGGGCCCAGAACACTGCCTTGGGGAACTCCAGCCTGAACAGGAAGGGGAGATGAGAGAAACCCATTCAGGGCCTGCATTGTTGACTCAGGTTTGTTGACTCAGGGTTGACTACGACTAGAGAGGAATGTATGGAGACATTTACACTTGTGGCTCCTTACACTTGAATGCAGCTGCCACACTGGTTAATGACCCCCTCAGACCACTACATTTTTGATGAACCCACTCAACGCACATTGTACATTGAATGGAGTTCACTCCGACACCCTTCCTACACACAGCACAGGGCCACTTCCCAGTTCTTTCCACCTCACCACATGCTTTACCACTTGCCATCACCATCGTCTTTCCGATATTCACCTTCAGACCGTTTGTCTCCATACATTCCTTCCACTTGTTCATCTTCTCCTTCAGTCCATCCATACTTTCTGCAATTAACACCAGATCATCTGCATACAACAACTCCTACGGGAAACCCTCCTTTACATTCCGAGCCAGCACCTCCATCACAGCTACAAATAGTAGTGGACTTAGTGCCGACCCCTGATGCACTCCCACCTTCACCTCAAACTCACCACTGTTCCCGTCCTTCGTCCTTGCAGCTGTGTGCGCTCTTTTGTACATTGCCAACACTACTCTGATGAACCATTCCTCCACTCCTAACTTCCTCAATGCCCATGTCACCACTTCGCGTGGAACCCTATCGAATGCTTTCTCCAGATCAACATGCGCTACACTTCGGTCCCCCGTCGGTGAAGTGATGCGAGTTGACAAAGTGGAGGACGCAAGGCGGCTTACGCCAGGGGGGTTGACTCAGCCTGTCATCCTTCCGAGGTCGGCTAATTGAGTACCAGTTCACTGGTAATTCCCTGCTTTAGTCCGGCAGATATGTGAAGAATTGTGGTAGAATTGTGCCTTTGATGATACAAGCATGAAACTTGGCACACAGTTAGGGCATACCCTTACAGTGAAATTTGGATGTAGGGGCATTCCAGATTTCTCCTTGGCCCAAAATGGCGGCTAAGAAGGACATATTTACCTATTATTTCAGACTTGTCATTTGTGCTGCTATTGAAACACAATGTAATGAGCATATTATAAATAGTCATGTACATGCTATGCAATACCTTCATACTGGGTTCAAAATTGGAATCTACGGTGGCCTATAAGGGGCAGAACAAATGGTTTACCATTGCAATAGACAGGACTGGTCTAGCGGTTTAATTATTTAACTTTGCATGACTATCTGATTTCTCCTGGGTGTAATTTTGGTTCAATACCTTTATATGAACAACTTTGATGTAGCTTTATGAACTTTCCTATCATAGACTAGGTGACTATAAGGAACAATGCAAGGCTAGTGAAAAGTTACGAAAGCGAATTACTATATTTATGATAATAAATAATGTATGTATTTCTTTTTCAGATGATAACTCGACTGCACTGCACCTTCGCTCATTGACTGTAGCAGCTACCTAGATTTGGTTCCCAATTTGTATATTGATTGAATGGTGGTGGTGGATAATGCTTAATTGACAATGGCCAACAAAAATTTCAAGCTATTAGACCCCCAAAGCCCTAGTACATCTGGAACAAACATGCCTTATCTGACAGATTGGGAGAAGTGTGTGTTATGTCAGGAGGTCACCGATGAGGCCCTTGCCTGTCCAGCTGATTCCAAGCGAACCACAGGGTCCGGATACCAAACTCTTGCAGATTATCTCCTCACCTTCAGCCAGATGGGCTGCCTGCCAAAATCTCTAGAACTGTCCCGCCTGGACGATGGTGAAGGTATCCAGTCAACCTTCCAGAGCCACAAGGCTAAGTGGCATGATTCATGCAGACTGAAATACAACAAAACTGAACTGCATCGGGCACAAAAAAGAGAAACGTCTAGTGAAGAAACCGCAAGTGTCTCAAGAAAGTACACCCGTCACAGAGTACATGTAGACCACACACAGCCACAGCCTGAAAAGTGTTTCTTTTGTGACAAACCAGCGGGTACTAATTCTCTGCGAAAAGCTTCCACCTTCGACCTCGATAAACATGTCAGGACAGCTGCCCTGAAACTAGGAGATCAGGCACTTCTTGCTAAACTGAGTGCAGGTGACCTTATAGCACAAGATGCACAGTACCACGTGAAGTGTCTGGTGTCACTTTATAACAAAGCAAGGGCCACAAGCACAACACTGAATGAACAAGATGATATCAATCACGGTATAGCACTTGGAGAGCTAGTGTCCTACATCGATGATGCCCGCACAGATGCTCTTGTGACACCAGTGTTCAAGCTGGTAGACCTAGCAAGACTATACACCACCAGGCTGGAACAGCTTGGAACAGTCTTGACCAGGCGTGTCCACTCCACCAAACTCAAAGATCGAATCATGACATATTTTCCAGACCTAGAGGAGCACATGTCCGGTCGAGATATTCTGCTTGCTTTCAACCAGGATGTTGGCTCAGCCCTTCAGAAGGCATGTGATCACGACACTGACAGTGATGGAGTTTGTCTTGCTAGAGCCGCAAATATAGTTCGTAGAGACATGTTGAAAATGAACTCAACATTTAGTGGTTCATTTGAAGCCCACTGCCAAGAACATTCGGTACCTAATTCGCTTGTATCACTAGTTTCTATGATCTTGAATGGTCCTAACATCAAAGAGCAGTCAAGCCACTCGTCGGTATCAACACCTACTCTCACAATCTCACAACTCCTTATGTTCAACAGTTACTCACGCCGCAGAGAGAGTAGCAGTACTACCACGTCCACGAGGCACAGTCACAATCGGGAGACTCCCCTGACTGTGTACCTGGGCACCCTTATCCACACAAAGACTCGAAAAAGAGACCTGGTTGATACTATGTTCAACCTGGGTCTCTCGATCTCCTATGACAGGGTGCTTAGCATCTCCACGGACTTGGGGAACAGAATCTGCCGTTTCTTCCAAAATGAGGGTACAGTTTGCCCCCCTGAGCTAAAAAGTGACCTCTTCACAACTGGGGCAGTGGATAACATTGATCATAACCCCAGTTCAACAAGTGCCCACGACCAACTATATACATTTCACTTTTCCAGCACCCAAATAGCGATAGCTGTGGAGTTCAACGGGTAAACCCAGATGACACATCAACAACAGATGCACACCTGCCACAGTCATACACCATCGTACCTCCTGTTGTGCTGGGTAAATGTGACCCACCTGTACCCAAGCTAGCGGGTCCCAACAAAAGCAACTGCCAACTCATCCCTGAAGCAATGCAGATTGAGTACAGGTAACTGATTATTGTGTTTGAACTGTGGACAGTTATATGTGTACCTAAATAACCAAGACTTGTTAACTTGTGTGGACTTGTTTGTTCTTAATTGTGTTCATTATCTTGCATTTTGACAGGTGGCTGGAGCAGATGGAGAAGACAGTGCTATCTGACACACCACTTAAGGGAGACGAGACAGTATCATGGGCTGGATACCATGCCAGCAAGCAGTCTATTCCAGAAGAACCAGAGTGTAGTGTGGCCTTAACTTCATTGCTGCCTCTCTTCTATGACCAGGCAAAATCTGTGGCAATGATTCGTCACTCCATGGATGTCATCAAGAAAGCAATCGATATTCTGAATCCAGGTCAGATCCCTGTAATCACACTTGATCAGCCACTGTACACACTTGCCAAACAGATCCAATGGAGATGGCCAGAAACACACGGAGAAGATCACTTCGTCATGGTCTTTGGTGGACTCCATATTGAGATGGCAGCATGGAAAACCCTCGGTGACCTTCTGGATAGCAGTGGGTGGACAGGCGTTCTGATGCTTGCAGGGGTTGCTACAAGTGGTACTGCTGATTCCTTCCTGAAAGTGACCCATGTGACACGCACACGACGAGCACACCAAGTCACAGCCAGTACTCTCTATCTTCTCCTGAAGGAAGCCTACAGCCAGTACACCAGTGGACTAGATGAGGGACAGGATACGATACCACTAGATGACTGGTGCGGTGAACAAGCCAATGCAAGTCCACAGTTTCAGTTCTGGTTCCTAATTATGCAGCTAGAACTGGCAGTCCTGATCTATGTGAGATCCGTCCGTGAAGGAAACTTCCAACTGTACACTGATGCTCTGACCAAGCTTGTACCATGGTTCTTCGCCTTGGGACATACAAACTATGCCAGGTGGATCCCAGTTCACTTGCGCGACATGGTGACACTTGCAACAAAGCATCCAACTGTATACGCACAGTTTCTGGCAGGAAACTTCACCATGAAGAAGACTACACGTGCATTCTCTGCCATAGCCTTAGACCAGGCACACGAGCAAAATAATGCATTGGTGAAAGGTGATGGAGGGGCTGTAGGTCTTACGGAGAATGCTGCAGCTTTGCGCCGATGGATGGTGTCTGGTCCAGAGATGGCCAAACTGATCTATAAGTTCGAGGCCACAACAGAAAAAAGAATTAGGAAAACTGAACTAAAACACCATGAACAGACAAAGCACACGCAGGTAGCCTTTGCTCGAGATGTGAGAGCACTCACCCGTGTCATAGGAGAGATGGGGAACCCATTCTGTGACGACAGCAAAGATCTCTTGGTGCTAGACAGCAGAGACCTGGCAGACCCAGCAGTCATCAACACCCTTTACCAGATCGAGAAGCTGGGAAAAGAACAGTATGACACATATGTGAACGAGAGGCTTGTACATCAGACAAAGCCTATCACTGACCCAATAAAAAGAAACAATCTCCCTCTCTTCAGCCGACCCCCAGTCAGAGAGGTCAAGAACAGAGTTGAAGGTGGTATCTCTGAAGAATGACTGCGTTCTGTTCTCCAGGCTGTTTATTGCATCCCAGACACGGAATGGAGATCTTGATGAATTCTTTGCACATGAAAACCAAGCTTGTCCCCCTGCATTGTCACAAATGGGCAAAATCCAGCTTGGAACCAAGTCTGATCTGGTTGGGTGCTTAGAAGATCTGATCACCTCACGGGAAAATGATGATGTAAGCCCCCCTGTTGAAGTCATGATCCTGGATGGAGCAGCCATCGTGAACATGCTGGCACCTCGTAATGCGAAGACCTTCTCTGAGTATGCATCACTAGTATTCTTGCCATACATCACATCTCAGATACAAAATAAGAGCAGGGTTGATATTATCTGGGATGAATATTTCCCAGACAGTTTGAAAGCCGACACCAGGAAGACGAGGGGTAAAGGCACCAGGAGACGAGTTGAGCCATCTAGTTCCATCCCTCGAAACTGGCAGGCCTTCCTTCGCATAGACGAGAACAAGGTGGAGTTGTTTGACTTTCTAGCAACGAGGATAGCAAACATTGAGACTGACAAGCAAATCGTCACCACAAACCACAAAGAAGTTTTTTGTACACAGCCACGAGATGTTACTGGTCTTTCCCCGTGTAGTCACGAGGAGGCAGATACAAGGATACTACTCCATGTCCAAGATGCAGTCAGACAGGGCTATACCAAGGTGTCAATCCGCACAGTGGACACAGATGTTTTGATCCTTGCAGTGGCAGCAACTGGATATCTTGACATCGATGAACTCTGGGTTGCTTTTGGCACAGGGAAGAATTTCAGGCACTTGGCAGCTCACGAGATGGCTGTGGCACTGGGACCAAACAAGTGCCGAGGGTTGCCATTCTTCCACGCCTTCACTGGGTGTGACACCGTGTCCTGCTTCGGCGGAAGGGGGAAGAAAACAGCATGGGAAACATGGAAAGCCTATGATGAGGTCACCTCAGCTTTCTGCGCACTGGCTGCCACACCAACCATTTCAACTGCAAATGACAACATGGATCCACTGGAGCGTTTTGTTGTTCTGCTCTACGATCGAACAAGCAGCCAGGAACATGTTAACGATGCCCGCAAGCATCTCTTCACCCAGACTGGTAGATCAATAGAGGCTATCCCACCAACGCAAGAAGCCCTCAGACAACACATCAAGAGAGCTGCCTACCAAGCCGGCTTTTGTTGGGGCCAGATGATGATTTGCGCACCTGAGCTCCCATCGCCAAGTGAATGGGGTTGGAAACAGAGTAATAACGGCTGGGGGATATATTGGACAACCCTCACAGAGGCAACTGAGGCATGCCGACAATTGATTAGATGTGGATGCAAGAAGGGTTGCAGGAAACAGTGCAAGTGTGTTAAGGCCGCACTCCAGTGCTCAGCTCTGTGTCACTGTGCAGGGGAGTGCACACGATAGTATACAGGAGGAATAACACACCTGTTACATATACACAAACATGTGGAAGACTGTTTTGTAGACTGTTTTATAGTGAAAGTCACTTCCACAGCGTTAATGTGGCATTTTCACTTCATTTCCATTGTGTTTCTGGAGTTTGCTCAAAATAGCTCAAAAAGTAATTATTTTTGTAAAGAATAAGGACCAAATAAATGGTTTGTTGACATTTATTTATGATCTTACAACCTGTTTACGTGAAAAAAACATCATAGGTGTGCTTGAGCAATAAGTAAATCTAGTTTTATAGACATCGGTACTGTGTATCTTATTATCCGTAAACGGCCATTTTTAAAATGGCCGCCATTTTGTCCCTAGGAAAAGATTTGAATGCCCCTATATCCAAAAATCTTCCTAGTAGTATGCTCTATCAGTGTTCAAAATTTCATGCTTGTATCACCAAAAGCACAATTTTTTCACATATCTGCTGGGCTACTTGTCGTTAAAGGTGGCAAAAAGGGTTGGCGTCAGTAAGGGCATCCGGCCGTAAAACATTGATTCAAAAATGGGACCAAAAAACAACAACAACCACGGTTCCCGAAAAAGGCCAACCCCCGCTTTGCGGGGAAAAAATGGCTTCTAAACGTGGTTTTATTTATTATTATGCGTAGGTACACCCACCCACCAGATTAGAAGTTAGTAGTTCGTTTATTTTTCAAGATATTTCAAGATATTTTTCAGAAGAATCAACTGCGATATGCAAACTTCCGGACAGTGAGGCCTTATTTTTGGTACGTACGTCAACGTATGTATGTCCATGTACTTACCTCCCCGCACGTACGGGCACGCACTAGTTGATTTTAATACAAAGAGAAGAACAGAGGCAAAGACAGATTTTGAGAAAGACTTTTATAAATTGATGAATAATGCTGTATTTGTAAAGACGATGGAAAATGTTAGGAATAGACAAAACATAAGACTTGCCACATCTTGGAAACAAGCAACAAAATTAATTAATAGACCCAGTTTTCAAAGAGCAGAGGTGTTTTCAGATAACTTTTGTGCTATCCATTTGGTTAAAGAAAGTATTGAAATGGATAAGCCTATTTATGTTGGATAAATTCTTGATTTATCAAAGTCATTAATGTATGATTACTTTTACAATAACTTAAGTGTTACGTGCTCCTCCCCGACCCCCTGGTCACGGTGTACCTCCGAGCCCCGAGAGGAGTCACGGCAGAAAAATGTGTTATTCTGTATGTCAAAGATCAATGGTGAAGCCACACCAATTGTTACTTACAAACAAATATTGTATTAAGATCACACAAGAATAACAGTACAACAATAATAGTAATCAAAAGTACAATCAATATATATCCCATGATGGTACCATCAGTTTCGTAATATATAACTCACTGCGCTCCAAGTGAGCAAAACAAGAACATTCCCAATGTCTCTCTCCCGGCCTCAAACCCAAGTTGATTCCGGTTTCAAGCCAAAGTCGATCCGCTCCAGCGATCGTCAGAACGATGTCCAATCGAGACCAGAATCCCGTTTGGACGACAGTCACAGTCACGTGGCCAGAGCTGCACAAAGGCGCCCTCAAGGCGACTGGGAAATCCCAAGGCCCCCTCCGGGCGACTGGGAAATCACACCGTCGGGTATGGGCGTTTCACGGCTCACAGTCGGCGAACCTCAGATTTACCTTCAAAATCCGCGTTGCACACACACACACCAGATAAACGTCTGAATGCGGTGAGAATGGCTGAAGTGAAGCAAAGAAACCTTGCTCGATGCACAAAGCACGCGAGTCAAAATGGCCGATGGCCCGTACTCGAGACGTAACGGCACGACGAGGATTCTCTTCGGAATCAATCGCAAAACCTGACACGCAGGTGAATCTGTCACAGCGATAACAACTCTGTCGCAGGAATCCATTTCCCCGGAAACCCAAAGTTCACTCATGACTCTTGCTCGCCAATGTTCGCTCCAGACCGCAAAGCCACTCTGCTTCTTCTGACTCACTCGCTCCGCCCTCTTCTCTTCTCTTCCTCCGGTTCCGGTTTCATTTAAAAACATTAACTTTTTTACCTTTTGAAAACAATAATTTTGATTTCCCTCAAACAACAATAATAATAATAATACATCGAATCAAAAATGTTTACAGTCGATGAAAACCACAACAATGGAAGTGATGAATCCGTAACACTTCCCCCCCTCAAGAAAGAAAGTTTGAACACAGCGAAAACTTTCTTTGCATGCAAACTCTTTAAACAAACAAAAACTAGAACGGGCACTCGGTAGAGCGCATACCTTCGCCGCAGCTACTGTTCTGTACTTGGCATGGGAGTGTAGGGAACAGAACAACAAAAATACGATTTTGACCTTTTCGTGACCTTGACCTTGACCTTTGACCCGATTGCTCCCAAAATCTAATCAAATGTGTCCCGTATAATAACCAATCATCCCACCAAATTTCATGCAATTCGGTTGAATACATTTTGAGTTATGCGATTAACATACACACACACACACAGACATACAAATAAATACACAGCGATCAAAACATAACCTTCCGCTTTTGCGAAGGTAATAAACTCAACCCAAATCACCAATTCCTGTGAGCAACAATTTATCAACATCTCAAAAATAAAGCAACAAAACTTCCAAACAACCTACAGAAATTTCTAAAGTTAGTTCACTCTAGACAAAGCATCAGCAACGACATTGTCCCTGCCCTTTACATGCTCAATTTCCAAGTTGAACTCCTGCAAAGCCAAACTCCATCTCATTAACCTCTGGTTTTTATTTTTCATTTTTTGAATGAAGGTTAAGGGGTTGTGATCAGTGAAGACTTTTATAGGAAAGGTAGGAGTTCCCAGATACACCTCATAATGCTGAAGCGCTAGCAGGAGAGCAAGGGTCTCTTTTTCCACAGTGGCATAATTTGCCTGATGTTTGTTAACTTTCTGGAGTAGTAGCACACCAGGTGATCCACTCCATCCTCATCTTCCTGTAATAGAACTGCCCCAGCTCCCACATCATTTGCATCAATGGCCAACTTGAAAGGTGCCTGAAAATCCAGGGCTGCAAGGACAGGAGAGCTCATTAATATTGCTTTGACATGGGCAAAGGCAGCCTGACATTTGTCATCCCAAACAAACTTGGTCTCTTTCCTCAGCAAATTCGTTAAAGGGGCTACCACATCAGAAAAATTCCTGCAGAACCGCCGGTACCAACCAGCCATACCCAAGAATCTCATAAGCTCCTTCTTCCCTTTTGGAACTTGGAAGCGATCAATGGCTTCTATCTTTGCTGTCACCGGTTGCACCTGACCCTGACCTACTACATGGCTGAAGAACACCACCTGTGCCTTTACAAACTCAGTCTTAGATAAGTTGATGGTCAACCCTGCCTCGGTCAGTTTCTTGAAAAATGCATGGATTTGTTTCGTATGATCTGCCATGGTCATGGTGTGGATGATGACATCATCCAGATAAGCCTCCACCCCCTCAAGGTCTACAATAAGCTTATTAATCAGCCGTTGAAATGTAGCAGGCCCGTTTTTCAATCCAAAGGGAAGAACCTTGTACTGATACAACCCATTTGGTGTGACTAAAGCCGAGATTTCCTTGGCTCTATCCGTAAGAGGAATCTGCCAATACCCTTTCAGCAAGTCAAATTTAGTTACAAATTTGGCTGGGCCTATTCTATCAATACAGTCATCAATCCTCGGGATGGGATATGAGTCGGTCTTGGTCACTGCATTAACCTGTTTTAAATCCGTACAACAGCGAAAACTGCCATCGGGTTTTGGAACCAACACACATGGTGAGCTCCATTCACTGCTGCTTGGTTCGATGATGTCATTCTCCAACATATACTGAACTTCCTTCCGAAGATACTCCATATTCACAGGGTTCATCCGATAGGGGTGTTGTTTCACAGGAGTGGCTTCCCCCACCTCAATATCATGATATACCAAGTCAGTACGACCGGGTACATCTGTGAACAAATGTGCAAAGACAAAAATTAGGCTGGATAGTTGTCCTTGTTGTTCCCTCGTCAAATGACCTAATTTCTCATCTAAATTGCTCAACACTTCCATGTTCGTCAATCTGGGACAAGCCTGGTCATCAATGTTATCAAATTTTTTTTTTTTTTTTGTATACAAGATCGAGGCTCGTGAAAGAGCTAACATTAATCACACAAAAAGACAAACCGACACACAAAACACAAAAAACAAGGGGAGCGGCAGACAAGATGGGGAGAGAGGGGGAAGGACACAAAAGAGAGGGGGAAGAGGGGGAAGGACACAAACACAACATTTGAGAGCAGGGACATCGGGAGGACTTGGGGGGAGGTGGGAGAGGATTAAAACATATGAACACTGCAAGGACTCTGGGGTGAATTACCGGGAGTAGAAAAGATCAAGGTTTTCGATGGGGAACGATAAGAGATGGTGGTGAACAGCTGTTTTAAAGACCTGGAGGGAGGAGTGGGATTGAAGGGAGTGGGGGAGTTTGTTCCAGAGGCGGGAGAAAAGGGGAATGAAAGAGTGAAGGTGAGCAGAGAGCCTAGACTTTGGCAGTTTAACCATAAGAGGGTTGCAGGCAGATCTTGTGCGACCTGAAGGAATATTGGGGGGACAGAGCACAGAGAGAGCTGGGGGAGCAAGGCCGGAGAGGAGTCGGTAGAAGACAGAAAGACCACCAACCTGCCTGCAGTGAGTGAGTGAAAGGCCCTCGGCGTTGACTACATCGCAGGAGATTCCAATGATTCTGAAAGCTTTGGCCTCAACAGCGTGAAGCCGAGCAAGGTGTGAGGCAGGAGCACCAGCCCAGAGGGGGGAACAGTATTCCATTGAGCTGCGGATGAAAGCCTTGTATGTGGTGAGGAGCTCAGGTGTGCCAAGGAAGGACTTCGCACGACGGAGGATGCCCAGTCGGCGACTGGCTTTGGAGGCCAGCTTGGAAATGTGGTTTTCCCAAGAAAGATCATGGCAGATAGTGAGACCCAAAAGCTTGAGCGACAGAACTTCTTGGAGAGGATTGTTGAGAAAGTAGATGGGAGGGTTGTCCAGTCGGTCCTTTCGGAGAGACATTGTAAGAGTGTGAGATTTGTCAGGATTGAAAGACATGTTCCACTTGTTTGACCAGTCTGTGATTTTGTCCAGGTCTGCAGAGAGTGAGGAGGCTGCAGACTGCCGATCTGAGGGATGAGGAATGGAGCGACAGAGAGTAGAGTCGTCAGCAAAGAGATAGAGAGGATTTTCAAGAGAGTCAGAGAGATCATTGATGAAGACCAGAAAAAGCACAGGGCCCAGAACACTACCTTGGGGAACTCCAGCCTGAACAGGAAGAGGAGATGAGAGAAACCCATTCAGGGCCACACGTTGACTACGACCAGAGAGGAAGTCCGCCAGCCATGCGTGGAGATTTCCATGGATACCAAAGGAGGAGAGTTTGGAGAGCAGAGCAGGGTGCCAGACCGTATCGAAGGCACGTGAAATGTCAAGGGAGACAGCTCTAATTTCCTGTTTGGCGTTGAGGACCTCCATCCATTGTTGAGAAAGCAGAAGCAGCATGTCCAGAGTAGAGTGACCAGGTCTGAAACCAAATTGATGATCAGAGATCAAGCCATTGGAGAAGAGGAAAGATTTAATATCTGAAGCAATGATGGATTCCATGACTTTGCTGATAAATTGGGAGAAGGCTGATTGGTCTGTAGTTGCTGGGATCTGTTTTTACACCTTTTTTTGTGCAAAGCGGTGATGTTGGCTGATTTCCAAGCAGATGGCAGATGACCTTGAGCAAAAGAGAGGGTGAAGAGAACAGAAAGAGGGAGTGAAAGAGCAGAAGAACATGATTTTAGGACCCGTGGGCTGATGCCGCCAGGACCAGTTGCAGAATCAGAGTCGAGGGTTGACAGAAACTTTTCCACCTTGTCAGGAGGAAAGGACACAGAGTCCAGGAGCAGCTGGGTACGACTGGGTACGGTGGGTACAGAGAGGGATGGGTTTGGGACACAAGATTTAGAGGCAAACACAGAGTTGAGGCATTCAGCTTTTTCACGTGTGGAGTCAGCCGTTAAGCCATTTGAGGTGAGGGAGGGGATGGAGGGGGAACAAACACCAGAAACAGATTTGACCAGACGCCACCAGGATTTGGAAGAGGGAGACAGATAAGAGAGTTCGGTCTTGAGAATGGTGAGATATTGTTTCCTGGCTCTCCTGAGGGTGGACACACACTTGTTTCGGGCTTTGTGAAAGGAAATGAGATTTCCTTCCGTTGGATTTGCTTTCCAGGAGACGAAAGCAAGTTGTTTCAGGGCAACAGCCTCACCACAAGATTCCGTGTACCATGGACGGGAGGAAGGGTATGACAACTGAAGACGAGATGGTATAAATCTGTGCATGAGAGAGAGCAATTTACTTTGAAAGAATTCCCAGGATGAGTTGATGTCAGAGGCGGTAGAGATGGGAGACCAGTCCAGATGATTGATGGCTGCTTGAAGACCGTGCCAGTTGGCCTGAGTGAAATGCCAGACTCGTCGACGCTGAGGAGGCTCTCTGAGAATGGTCAGAGAGATGTCCACTTTGACAAGCACATGATCAGATGAGCCAATTGGAGCAGAAGAAGAGCAGCAGACATTTTCAGGGAAGTTTGTCATAACCAAATCCAGAAGAGAAGATGCTCCGTTGACTGAGATCCGGGTCGGGAAATTGACAGATTGTGTCAGTCCCAGTGAGTCGCAGAAGTCCTTTGCTGAAGAGCCATGGCTGGTGAGAGAGGTACCCACACCCAGCCAACTGGCATGGTGACAATTGAAATCACCACATATGAGGAAGAGAGAGTTGGGATGGGTAGATAGAAGTTGGTCCATATTATCAGACAGTGAGATGTAGATGGAGTCATCGCTGATTGGTGGACGGTACAACACACATATGAACAAAAGGTGGGAGCGAAGGGGAAGCCGTAGCCAAAGGTATTCCTGGGGGTGAGGTGGAGAGAGGGCAGTGGAGGGCGAGTGAGGAAGAGAGTTTTTTATAAAGATAGCAACCCCACCTCCAGGACGAGGCTCAGGTCTATCATACCGGAGGAGGGAGTAACCTGGGAGAGATACCAAGGCATCAGAGACATCATGAAGGAGGAAAGTTTCTGTTAAGCAGATCACATCTGGTTTGTCAGAAGCAACCTGTATGGAGAGGTCAGTCAAGTTTGAGCGAAGGCCCCGGATGTTTGAGGTCCATACCGTTAATGAAGAGGAAGGGGGAGCATCGGGTCCAGAACAGGGGGGGGGGGAGGCGTAGGGTAAGATGTGGAAGAGGAGGAAGAGGTAGGGAGAGCTGTTGAAGGTGTGTCAGAGATTTCAGAATAGCTTGGAGAAAGGGAAGAATGGGGCGGACAAAAGGTTTGATGGAGATTGGGTGAGGCACAGTGAGGTGTTATTTGAGGAGGGGGAAGAGCAAGGCAGAAGGTTTGGGGAGATGAAGGTGAAAGTTGGAAGGAGGAAGAAGCAGGGAGGATGCTTTGAGGAGGAGGGGTGAGAGGGGAGTCTAGGAGGGGAGGAGCGAGGGAGAGTCTCGGAGGGGAGGGGTGTGGAAGGAGTTTAGGAGGGAGGGGAGGGAAGGGGCAAGGGGGGAGATTTGAAAGGGATGGGTGATGGGGAGGATTTAGAGGGGAGGGGTGAGATTGGATTTTGAAAAGTGTACGATTCATGGGAAACGAACATTTTTTGCAAAATGAGTTTGAGACCTTCGAGTCAAAAATACGTTTGAGGACACTGGAGGAGGGATGGAGTTCTGGATAGTTTAGGAAATGTAGAAAGGAGGAACTGTAAGAGATGGTATTATATATATTTTTTGGAATGAATAGATTTGGTGAGCAAGACGAAAGCATCCTTTTGTAGGAAAAGAAGAAAAGGGTGTTATAATATATGAGAGAAAATAGTTGTTCAGGGGAGAGATTATACATTTCTTACCGCGTGATCGCGAACGAAGAACGAATGAACAAAAAGAACAACAAATAAACGAATAAGACCTGGGAAGGAAATATTTGTTTTGGGGTTTTTTTTTTGGTTTTTTTTGTGAGTACAGATATTAAACAAGGAGGTACGGGGTGAACGACTGGTACGAAACAGAGAACGAAAATAATTTCAGCGCATTCGACGAATCGCTGAGAGAAAAACAAACCACAAGGTCGGAGACGGTACGGTAGTCTAAGCCTACGAGTACTAGGCCGCAGAATACTCGATACCATTAACCGACGATTGTGTATACATGTACGAAAAATTAGCACCGAAAATTTTCCAAAAGATACGCTATAGGTACATACACCGAAAGATAGATACAGTCTCGACAAAAACACTTCACACCGGCATCAACCTCTGGATTCTCTTGCACCCCGACTACAGGCACGACAGGTGAGACAGGAACCATTTCTTCCACAGGCTTCCTCTCATGATATTTCTTCAGTCGGTTGACATGACACAGCTGCCGCTTTTTCCGTCGATCGGGAGTTGTCACCACGTAATCTGTTTCATTAACCCTCCTTTCGATTGCATAGGGACCAAAATATCTAGCCTGTAGTGGCTGACCTGGAACAGGAAGCAACACTAACACTCGGTTCTCAGGACTGAAATTTCTTATCTGAGATTTCTTGTCATGTCTCAGTTTCATTTTATCCTGTGTCACTTTCAAGTTTCTTCTCGCCACTTCACAAGCCTTTGCCAATCTGTGCCTAACCGCTGACACAAACTCCACCACTGTTGACTGTGACTCCTCCTGTAGCCACTGTTCTTTCACCAATGTCAACGGTCCTCACACTGCGTGTCCGAACACAAGTTCAAAAGGACTGAACCCCAATGACTCCTGAACATATTCCCTCGTAGCAAACAACAATAAGGGTATGCCTTCATCCCAATCCTTGTCACATTCAAAACAATACGTTCTGATCATATTCTTCAATGTCTGGTGAAACCTCTCCACGGCCCCTTGGCTCTCGGGATGATAAGTACTTGATCTTACTTGTTCCACTCCAAACAGGTGTACCACTTGCTGAAAAAGCGTTGACATGAAATTGGAACCCTGATCAGACTGGATGACCTAAGGTAGGCCAACCAAAGTGAAAAATTTAATCAAGGCCTTCGCAATAACTGCTGCAGTAATTTTTCTAAGAGGCACTGCCTCTGGGAACCTTGTGGAAGCGCACATGATGGTCAACAAATACTGATGTCCGGCCTTAGTTTTAGGTAAAGGGCCTACACAGTCAATAATGACCCGCCTGAAAGGCTCTTCAAAAGCTGGAATGGGTTTTAAAGGTGCGGATGGGACTTTCTGATTAGGTTTTCCCACCAGCTGGCAAGAATGGCAAGATTTGCAGAACTCCGCCACATCATGTCGCAATCCTGGCCAGAAAAAATGTTCCAATATTCTGTCACAGGTCTTGTTCACTCCAAGGTGCCCGGCCAAAGGTGTCTCATGCGCCAAACTCAATATCTCCTTCTGGTACGGCGGTGGCACCACAATTTGGTAATGAACTTTCCACTCATTGCTTGCTGGCACTTCCGGTGGTCTCCATTTTCTCATGAGTATTTCCCCTTTCATGAAGTAACCAACAGGTATCTTCATAGCCTCTTCTTCTGTAACGGCTGTACCAATTAAACTCCGGATCTCCGAATCTCCGTGTTGTTCTTCAACGAGTCTCTTTCCGACCAGCACTGTTTGCTCAACCTCGTCCTCAGATGTCTCCGACGGACACTCCATTTCCTCTTTGGTTCCAGATGCCACCTTTTCCTTAAGTTCCTTGATGTCACTCCCTTTCCTATTACCTCTTTCAGAATTTTCCTCCAATACCTCTAAGGAACCCAAATCCACATCGCCTTCCTTCTCCTTCTTTTCAGAGCGCTTCCTACCCATAGCACGAGTCACTGCACAGGATGGAAAGATACCCGGAATCTCCTGCTCTAACTGTGCAGTGTTATTTTCCATACTGGGCTTTTCAACCAACATTGGATTACCAGAAACTCGACCACCGGCCAAATAATTCCCGATAATAAAAGAGATTCCCTCTACAGGAAGAGTGGCTTGTAAACCTACGGTGACCGGTCCTGACACCAAATCAGACTTCAAATGGATGACATGAAGTGGAGCTTTAACATAGCCACCAACCCCCCGTAAAATAACACTAACACCAGTTGCCGTCTTCTCTGACAATAGCAAAATGCCCTCAAGCATCAAAGATTGATGTGCTCCTGTATGTCCCTCAATACCCTAACAGGTCTCTCGATCATTAAGTCTCCATCCAGTGACACAAACCCCTCTGAAATAAAAGGTTTGTAACCCTCTTGAACAAGGTCGTTCTGTGATGCCATAACTTTGGCATGGGAATCTTCACAAGGCACTGTCCTCCAAGGACAATTCTCGCATTTGCCAATGCATTCGGAGGTGTACTAGTCTGACTCCGCTCCTGATTTTTCCTTTTCAGGAATTAACATTGGGACATCAAATGCCCAGGTTTCTTGCAAAAAGCGCAAGTAGGCCCAGAGGAAAAACTCGAGGTCTGCCTCAAGCCCCCCCGGAAGATAAGTCTGTCTTGGAACTGTATTCTTCTGATCCCTAAAAGTCGCGGTATCAGATTTGTCCTCATAGTCATCTTTCGGCCGCCTCCATTAATATTTGTTCTCCGCACCTGATTTACCATAACTCCCCTGGCTAACTCTAGGTGAGAAGTTAAGTTTGTGGAACCCCATCCTGTGTGTCAAGGCATAGTCATCTGCCACGGTTGCTGCCTCATACAACTCTGGTACTTTCTTTTCATCCAGATGTACTTTAATGTCCGCGTGAACACACTGTTTGAATTCCTCCACCAAAATCAATTGTCACAACCGGTTGAAGTCTTTCCCAATCCCCTTCGAATCACACCACTGATCAAACATGGTTTCCTTCATTCTGGCAAACTCCACATGGGTCTCACTCTCCACATGGGTCACACTCCACATGGGTCATGGGACTCATGGGTCATGGGTCTCCACATGGGTCTCATGGGTCACATGGGTCTCATGGGTCTTCCTGGCATTCCGGACTTTTTGGCGGTAAGCTTCAGGTACCAATTCATAGGCTTTCAGAATGGTTTTCTTCACTATCTCATAATCTGCACATTGGTCAATCAGTAAAGCCGAATAGATATCTTGAGCTTTACCCACCAGAACACTTTGCACTAACATTGTCCAGGACCCCACAGGCCATTTTCGCATTTGAGCCACTTTCTCAAAGTGTAAAAAAAACTTGGCAACCTCCTTTTCATTGAAGGGTGGAACCAGCCTCACATGCCTACCAACATCCCAAGTGTTCTGACTAGTTGTCGAACTAGCCGGCATGGATGCGACTTCTCTCCATTCTCCCATTAATTCCAGCTCCTTGAGTTTAAGTTCCTTCTGATACTCCATGTCACGTTCCTTTAACTCCCCTTTTGGCTCTCCTTTCCTCTGCTCTTTACTTTGCTCTTCTTTCTTCTTCAGCTCTCCTTTCCTCTATTCTTCTCTCCTCAAGTTCTCGTTCCTGTTCTACTCTTCTTTCCTCGAGTTCCCTTTCAGCTCTCGTTTCCTCTGCTTTTAACCTTTCCTGGCTCTGCAGTTGCATCTCCATTTTCCGGAGCTCCACATTTTCTTTTTCCTCGGTTAACCAATCCAAGGCTACCTCTTTCCATGTTCCTTGTCCCACCAGAGATTCTACCACCAATGTCTGCATCTCTGCTTTCTTCATATGAGCTCGGACCTCCAAGATAAAATGTTTGGCCAATATCAAGAGTTCCGATCTTTTTAATGCTTGGAACTGTGCCTCATTAGGGGACGCCGCAAACTTATCTGCGTCAAACACCATGATGACTATCAGTTAACACCTGTTAACCTTCACACAAAATATTTCTATCTATTAATTTTTTTGAAAAATTTGGGAATGTCAGAAAAAAATTCCAAATTTGGGAATTTTGGGAATGTTAGGGATTTCTATCCTGGATGAGGATGTTAGGGAATTCTATCCCGGACGAGGATGTTAGGGAATTCTATCCCGGACGAGATTTTTGTCAGCAAAGACGAGCCCCCAATTTCTCGGACAAGTCCCCAATTTTAATTTGGGCCAATTTTGGACGAGCCCCCAATTTCCCGGACGAGCCCCCAATTTCTGTTACGTGCTCCTCCCCGACCCCCTGATCACGGTGTACCTCCGAGCCCCGAGAGGAGTCACGGCAGAAAAATGTGTTATTCTGTATGTCAAAGATCAATGGTGAAGCCACACCAATTGTTACTTACAAACAAATATTGTATTAAGATCACACAAGAATAACAGTTCAACAATAATAGTCATCAAAAGTACAATCAATATATATCCTATGATGGTACCATCAGTTTCGTAATGTATAACTCACTGTGCTCCAAGCGAGCAAAACAAGAACATTCCCAATGTCTCTCTCCCGGCCTCAAACCCAAATTGATTCCGGTTTCAAGCCAAAGTCGATCTGCTCCAGTGATCGTCAGAACGATGTCCAATCGAGACCAGAATCCCGTTCGGACGACAGTCACAGTCACGTGGCCAAAGCTGCACAAAGGCGCCCTCATGGCGGCTGGGAAATCCCGAGGCCCCCTCCAGGTGACTGGGAAAATCACACCCTCGGGTATGGACATTTCACGGCTCACAGTCGGCGAACCTCAGATTTACCTTCAAAATCCGCGTTGCACACACACACACACACACCAGATAAACGTCTGAATGTGGTGAGAACAGCTGAAGCGAAGCAAATAAACCTTGCTCGACGCACAAAGCGCGCGGGTCAAAATGGCCGACGGCCCGTACTCGAGACGTAACGGCACGACGAGGATTCTCTTCGGAATCAATCGCAAAACCTGACACGCAGGTGAATCTGTCACAGCGATAACAACTCTGTCGCAGGAATCCCTTTCCCGGGAAACCCAAAGTTCACTCGTGACTCTTGCTCGCCAATGTTCGCTCCAGACCGCAAAGCCACTATGCTTCTTCTCCGACTCACTCGCTCCACCCTCTTCTCTTCTCTTCCTCCTCTTCTTCGTCCGATTCCGGTTTCATTTAAAACATGAACTTTTTTACCTTTTGAAAATAATAATTTCGATTTCCCTCAAACAACAATAATAATAATACATCGAATCGAAAATGTTTACAGTGGATGAAAACCACAACAACGGAAGTGACGAATCCGTAACATTAATATACGATTTATCAAAGTCATTAATGTATGATTACTTTTACAATAACTTAAGGAAGAAATATCAAAATGATGTTAATCTACTTTATGTGGATACAGATAGTTTTATTTTGAAAATTGAAACAGAAGATGTTTATTCAGATATGATTGATAATATTGATGTATACGATAAAAGTAATTACAAGCCGGGTGATAAGTTGTTTTCTTCAAAGAATAAAAAGGTTATTGGAAAGTTTAAGGATGAATTGGGGGGTAAGATAATGAGTGAATGTATAGGATTGAGGTCTAAGGCTTATGCTTATAAATATATTGATAATAATATTGAGAAGAGTGATAAAAAGTTGAAAGGAATAAAGAAAAATGTTATTAAAGAAACAAACTTTGAAAATTATTATAATTGTTTAACTTTAAAGAAAGAAGAGTTCAGAAAAATGAATACGATAAGAAGTTATAAACATCAATTATATACAGAGGAGGTGAATAAGAAGGCACTCGGAGCTTTTGATGATAAGAGGTTTATTTTGGAAAATGGAGTTGATATTGTCCCTTATGGGTATAAGTATTAAGATAAATATAAGTGATAAGAGAAATATATAAGTGATAAAATAAATATATTATAAGTGATAAGATAAATATATAAGTATAAGTGATAAGATAAATATATGTGATAAGCTAAAAAGGGGGGTTAGGGATTTTAACGGGCTTCTGGCACGTTTTATACCAATATATAAATGACAGAACCAAACATTAACCAAACTAAAGAGTGGAGGAAAATACAGCCTTGGTATATAAATGGAAAACATCATGAATGTGAAAAATATCAAATAAGTCTTCTTGAAAAAATAACAGGGGTAAAAGTAGATGAAACAAATAAGTGAATAAATTTAAATACGAATAAGTTGGAGGCTCTGGGGGGTAAGTAACATCCTAGAGTGGACAGAAAACTTTGACGGTTGCCAAGAGATTGAGGGAAAAATAATTTACTATAATCTCAAAATGGTATGTGGCACTGGAGGATTTCAGATGAGATCATTTAGAGAGGTCTATCATTTCATCTTATCTCAACAGCGAAACCTAAACCGAGACAAATTCTAATGTAATATTTATCAATATTTCAGATGGTGATTGTTCTTTTAAGAGAATTAAATTATTACATAAAAATGAAACACAAATATTTGTTGGGTCTCTGTATGGGTTTAATGAAAAATGGTGGGAGTTAATAAGTTAAATGCAGGGAGAAAAGGGGCGCAATTTTTTGAGATAGTGGGTGGGGCTTAGTAAAAAGTGGGCGGGGCTTAGGAGGGAGAAAAGGGGGTGTAATTTAACGAGAGAGGGGGTTAGAGTCAGTAAGTTTCCTTAATTTTCCCCATTGACTTCAATGTTAAATTTGAGGTGAGCAGTAGGTGAGTAACTGTGAGTAGTAGTTGGGTCGATTGAGGATTTAATATTTGTAAATAGGTTGCCCCAAAAGAGGGTGAAATCTGGTTGAGAATCCAGTGTTATTAAGTTTTTTTTACCTCTTTCCCCATTGACTTCAATTTTAAATTCTACGTGTTTTAGTAGTTGGTAAATGAGCTTAGCAAAAAGTGGACAGAATTTTTTGAGAGAAAATGGAGGGGGGGGGGGGGATTTTTCAAGAGAGGGGGTGTGAGCCAAGAAGTTTTTTGCTTTTTCCCCATTGACTTCAATGTTAAATTTGAGGTGAGCTCGAACCCAAGCCAAGTTAATGGGGAACACTCAATGAAGGTCATCTCCAGGTCATCCAGGTATGGAGTTTAATCCAGTTTAATCCCACCGGCGGAAAGGTTTTGTGTTAATACAAATATGGCGGCCGAACCACGTGACCGATGAAATCGTAAAAAAAATTCTCCACTAATTTATTCCTAGCTTATGCTCAAGAAATTTCATCTTGATCGGATGAAGTTTTGTACTTGGCAAATTATGACGACATGATGGAGGCACCGAAGACATCATCATTAACATATTTTATTCCCCATGGAGAGTTCTTTACAATGAGCCATGCCTCAATTTTTTCTATTCAGCGCTTTCGGAGATATAGAGGTGCAAAGTTTTTCCCACGATGGCGGCCAAACCAAGTGACCCATGACGTCATAATTATCATTAGAAAATTATACAGGTGGAGTTGCACCTATGGTGAAAATTTCCTGTCAATCAGACCAACGGTTGCAGAGAAAATCATATTTATTCTGTGCAGACAAACAGATTCAAATGCAATACCTCTCCTCAGGTGAGGGTAAAAAGGGGCGCAATTTTTTGCAAGAAAAAGGGGTGTATTTAGCGAGAGAGGGGGTTAGAGTCAATAAGTCCCCTTAATTTTCCCCATTGACTTCAACGTTAAATTTTATGTCCACCAGAACCACACATTTTCCCCCTACTCTTCTTCATATATCGAATTACTGAAGGGTATAATGCTAAAACACAGTGGTGGTGAATGTGAAAAAACAAAATCGAGAAAATAAATGTTTCCTCAAGTCTATTCTCGCACACGATCCCACCAAAGTGGAATTCCTGGAAGGCTAAGCCATGACAAGAAGTATGAAACACACGAAAGGTTGATGGATTGACGTTCCTGATGCAGTTAGAAGATATTCATGGAGTTGAAAAGGAAACATTCAAAGCATTCACGCATATGGTAAAAACAGATTTTAAGAAAATCCAATTACGAAAAAAGTCGAACCCCTACAACGATGAAGAAAACCATATTGACCGTCTCTATTTGCAAGTTGAGGAGAAAGCACATTACGCACTCATCAAAAAGGTTCCAAGATTGACGTCATCTCAACCATCTAACAGGAACGATAAGAAACACCCATGTACTCAGTGGTGCTTCAACTTCTTCAACACCAAAGAAAGCTTGAAGCAACCTTGAACTTTATAACACAGAGTAACAAACTTTCCAGCTGGAGTTAAAATGGAATTATTTTTCCCACAAATTGGGAACAACTTTCCTGTCTGCATAAAATATGTGACTGACACAGAAAATTAGTCAAATGACATTTCGAAGCATAACACAGCACTTCCTGTTAGGTTACACAAACCTGGATCAACAAGAGGAGATGTGCTGCTGGATTCTTGTGTTGATGCATTGTTTGACTCTTCAATCGGAACAGATGATTTCCAAACGTTTTGAGGCACATCCTTTTGGAAATTAGCTGCTTCTTCCAGATCACCTTTACCTGCACACAACATGACATTTAACCAAATGCTGCACAACGAAGGTAGACATGTAAACTACAGTTACTCAAGTTTAGTTTACAACTCAGAGCTTGATTTAGCTTTACATAAAAAATTGAGAATTGAATATATTGTGCTGTGATTGCCCTCGGTGAAGACCGGGAAATCACGGATGGAAACGAGCATTAATGAGGCGATGATCAATGGAGGATTTGACTATATATATGTGCGGCGGAAGGGAGGAAGAAGAAGCAGAAAGCTTTTACCTGACACGATCTCGCCGGGCAGCCTTCAAACCTGCAGGAAATGAACTCACACTAACCGGATTTTATGTACAGTGAAAATAAATAAGGCTTTATTGCCACAGATGCTAATAACAATAAACTAAAACACGTCGGTTAAATAACTGATTCCTAAATTGGGACGTCCCCACACCAGACTTCTAAAACAACACAAAGGAGAATTTACAAAAGGAAACACGTCGTGTGGTGCAAGCTTATCTCTGTCTGGCAGTGTCAGGGATCATCTGGCTCGAGCGCGTCATGCGACGCAACTCTGGTCGGCGGGAAGAAAGGCCTCGATGCGCTCCCGTTCACCAGGCCCCAATAAAACCTCTCGCGCCAAGCGAGCGAGCGGGCGTGCAACCCGCTTCACCAGCCGTGCAATCCCCTCCCAAATTCGGCACGCAGCTGCGATGCACCCAACGTTCGGGTCAGGGAGGAGAGCAGGTCGAGGTGAAGGAAAGCATAAGGGCAAGAGGTCGGGACAGAGGAATTGTGAGGGCAAGAACAAGGTCTCGGCACTCAGGTCTCTTCAATGAGCAGGGACGAGATAGCGCAAATGTCGGTCTCCGACCATTTGCTATCGCATCCAGAACAAGAGAGAAAATGTCGGCTTCTCTCCACTTTTATTAATCACCCTTGGCCAATCAGCTGGCTCCTTATTGTCCCTGGGCTTCAGCTGCATGCCGATTGGCCCTGCCTTCCAGTGATGTCATCTGCCCATCAAAACCTTGGTGTCAATCCATCGTGAAGTGGGCATGGCCTCAGCCTGCCTGATCGCCGTTCCATCGCCATGGTGTAATACTGCACGGCCGCTTGCTGTCTGTTCTTCCGGTCAGGTTTTATTATTATCTTGTGGCGGAGGGGGATTTAATTAGTGTGTGCACTAATGGATCTAGCTACTGTCTATGAGTGCATTGCCATACGGGACACCGGAATGATCACACAGAGGGTACGACGTACAATGGAATTAGCATAAACTCAAGAACTACTTAACATGCCCCGCCTCTTCATGGCGGGGACAAAGATACGCAGCTTACTCCGACATTCGGGCTACAGAACGTATTACATCAAGATTCCCTATCACGGCATCCAGACACCTACCTATGCAGATCTACCTAAATCTATATATGCCCCAACCCAACATTCATAACAATAGTCTTCCCTTTTGAATACAGAAGTTGTTGAAGAAAAAAAACAATTTTCACAGTTTGCAAGTTTATCGAGCAATGGGTTGTAGTTTGTTTTTGCATGAAAATTTGACAAAGAAATCCTTCAGATTGGATTTCCATGATATGACAAATTATAGATTTTCCATGACATAAAACATGGGGATAAATGAAATGTGCCGTTAAACATAAAACACTTTGGGAAACTTTCAAAGTATTTCTTGGCAAGCAAAGGTGGATAAAGTAACATACGAGACTTGGGTCTTGATCCATCATCCTGAGAGCGGAGGCTGCAGAAATCACTGAACCCGATTCCACAGAACCCAGAAACGTTTTCCAGCTGCACATTTTGGGATCTGACAAACTTTTGGGAGAAACTTGAAAGTTCCCGAATAACATTCTCCAAGGTGACAAACAGACTTCCCAACAGAGAAGAACCTGCAATCTGGACATCTTGCGGTTTCAAAAAAGAATTCATAAATTTACAGAAGTCAGCATACATTTCAAATTGAAGTTTCTCTTTGGCGAGAGAGAGGAGCTCGGTTCGCAATGCATCAGACTCTGTGCAAGCTCGAATAACCTTCTGATTCTCAATTCCAAGCTTATCAATCACTGCTTGGGCTGTTTCTGCTCTCAGGCCTTGTGACTGGAGCCATTCCAAGAAGTGGTCCATTTCACCGATGAACTGCCAGGGATACAATACTCATGTTAATAAAGTCATTACATACATGCCATTTCATGAATTAATCAATTCATTTCATACACGCCATTTCACTTTGTTACAAGTGACATTTTCTTCACTCAGTTTGAAAATACTTTTTTGTGATCTATAATTTTGTCCAATCAATCGTACCAGCAGTAGCACACCCTCATCCTGTTGTGCAGCCTCAACTTCCAACTTCAGTTAACTATCAGACTCCCTCCTCCCCTCCCTTAGAAGAAAACTAGCAAAGCTACAATACGTGGGGGGTAAGCGAGAATCTCAATTATGAAAGACTTACATCTAAATACTGTTACGGATTTGTCACTTCCGTTGTTGTGGTTTTCATCCATTGTAACCATTTTTGATTCCATGTACTATTATTGTTTTCAAAAGGTTTATTGTTTATAAAAGAAACTGGAAACCAGATTGGGAACCGGACGACGACGAAGAGAAAAAGGAGAAAAAGAAGGCGGAGCGAGTGGAGTCGGACAAGAAGCATAGTTGCTTTGCGGTCTGGAGCGAACGTTGGCGAGCAAGAGTCACGAGTGAACTTTGGGTTTCCCAGGAAAGGGATTCCTGCGACAGTTGTTGTCGCTGTGACAGATCAACCTGCGTGTCAGGTTTTGCGGTCGATTCCGAAGAGTATCGTTGGACTGCCGTTACGTCTCGAGTACGGGCCGTCGGCCATTTTGACTCGCGCACTTTGCGCGTCGAGCAAGGTTTCTTTGCTTCGCTTCAGCCTTTGCGCGTCGCGAAAGGTTTTTCTTTGCTTTACTTCAGCCGTTTTCACCGCATTCAGACGTATCTAGTGTGTGTGTGTGTGTGCAACGTGGATTTTGAAGGTAAATCTGAGGTTTGCAGACTGCGAGCAGTGGAACGTCCATACCCGAGGGTGTGATTTCCCAGTCGCCTGGAGGGCGCCTTTGGATTTCCCAGTCGCCTGAAGGGCGCCTTTGCACAGCTTTGGCAGCAGGACTGTAACTGCCAACGCAACGGGATTCTGGTCTCGATTGGACATTGATCTGACGATCGCTGGAGCGAATCAACTTTGGCTTGAAGCCGGGAATAGAGACATTGGGGGATCTTCTTCTTTTCGCTCACTTGGAGCACAGTGAGTTATATTGTACGAACCTGATGGTACCATCACAGGAATGAGATACTATTTGTTGTAGAATTGATTACTGTTGTTTTTGTACTGTTATTCTTGTGTGATCTTAATACAATATTTGTTTGTTGGTAACAATTGGTGTGGCTTCACCATTGATCTTTGACATACAGAATAACACATTTTTCTGCCGTGACTCCTCTCGGGGCTCAGAGGTACACCGTGACCAGGGGATTGGGGAGGAGCACGTAACAATAACCACGAGATGCTTCAATAATCCGGTCACCTTCACTCGCCTGACATAAAATGCGACACCAATGGAATGATATTCTCACAGTACTGTAGCCCAACAAATAACAAATTTGTTACTTATTACACAATATGTAATGATGGGCATGGACGAAGGTGTGCATGTGTGTGTGCTAGTTGTTATCTCCACATGCAGTTGTCAGAAAGTGGAACAAAGCCCTCCCTGGTCACGAAGTATCCACGTGTGTGTGTGTGTGTGTGTGTGTGTGTGTGTGTCTGTGTGTGTGTGTGTCTGTGTGTGTGTGTGTGTGAAATATATGCATATAATGTTATGGTCATGGGGTGCGAATGTGCTGTGAGTGAAAGGTTCTTTCTTCACAACACTGGGACGGCTCCCATCGACATCACAAGCACGGAGCAATCCCTGATACCTCTCAATGTCTCGTCGGGATGAACAACGTCCAGACAGGTCGCTTATGACCATTTAGCGCGTGTTACAAAAGGCTGTCACTTTTGAGCGAGGCAAGCACGTGTGGAACAACGACGTGCTTCATGACAATGCAACCTCAACGGCAAAATAAAACGAAGGGGAAATAAAAATGTGTATGAATTTAATATTGAATTCTTGTGTTTATGGGTCGTGTGAGGAAATTATACTTCAGGGAATAAAGAAAGGGCGCAATGTTTTTGTTGCGATATTTATGTTAGCGCACGTGCAGTGAATGCATCTTTGAAGCTGGTATGGACTTTTACAATTATAATCTTTGTCCCCAAGGTACATATGGCTGCTCATGTGGACGTTACAAGTCGGACTACGGCGCAACATGCAAATTGACGCAACATGTAAATTAGAGCACGAGCTTCTATGTACTGTACAGTTAATTATCCCTCACGAATTGGAGGCCTCTCCACCCAAACTCCAACGCATTATGACATTCTAACCCGTATAAGGGGAAGGAACTATTGTAATCTTATACTATGAAATAACTATTCCATGGGACCTGTATGGTGGTTGCCATTGCTTCTTTGCCGTTTCCCAAAACCGTAACAATATATATATATATATATATACATATATATATATATATATATATATATATATATACATATATATATATATATATACATATATATACATATATATACATATATATACATATATATATATATATATATATATATATATATATATATATATATATATATATATACATATACAGTGGGGAGAACAAGTATTTGATACACTGCCGATGTTGCAGGTTTTCCCACTTACAAAGCACGTAAAGGTCTGTAATGTTTATCATAGGTACACTTCAACTGTGAAAGACGGAATCTAAAACAAAAATCCTGAAAATCACATTGTATGATTTTTAAGTAATTCATTTGCATTTTATTGCATGAAATAAGTATTTGATACATCAGAAAAACAGAACTTAATATTTGGTACAGAAACCATTGTTTGCAATTACAGAGATCAGACGTTTCCTGTAGTTCTTAACCAGGTTTGCACACACTGCAGCAGGGATTTTGGCCCACTCCTCCATACAGATCTTCACCAGATCCGTCAGGTTTCGGGGCTGTCGCTGCGCAACACAGACTTTCAGCTCCCTCCAAAGATTTTCTATTGGGTTCAAGTCTGGAGACTGGCTAGGCCACTCCAGGACCTTGAGATGCTTCTTACGGAGCCACTCCTTAGTTGCCCTGGCTGTGTGTTTCGGGTCGTTGTCATGCTGGAAGACCCAGCCACGCCCCATCTTCAATGCTCTTATTGAGGGCAGGAGATTGTTGGCCAAGATCTCGCGATACATGGCCCCATCCATCCTCCCCTCAATACGGTGCAGTCGTCCTGTCCCCTTTGCAGACATGCATCCCCAAAGAATGATGTTTCCACCTCCATGCTTCACGGTTGGGATGGTGTTCTTGGGGTTGTACTCATCCTCCTCCTTCCTCCAAACACGGCGAGTGGAGGTTAAACCAAAAAGCTCTATTTTGGTCTCATCAGACCACATGACCTTCTCCCATTCCTCCTCTGGATCATCCAGATGGTCATTGGCAAACTTCAGACGGGCCTGGACATGCGCTGGCTTGAGCAGAGGGACCTTGCGTGCGCTGCAGGATTTTAATCCATGACGGCGTAGTGTGTTACTTATGGTTTTCTTTGATACTGTGGTCCCAGCTCTCTTCAGGTCATTGACCAGGTCCTGCCGTGTAGTGCTGGGCTGATCCCTCACCTTTCTCATGATCATTGAGGCTCCACGAGGTGAGATCTTGCATGGAGCCCCAGACCGAGGGAGATTGACTGTCATCCTGAACTTCTTCC
>NW_027616696.1:140000-205000 GCF_964187855.1 Myxine glutinosa
GAGGTGTAAACGGTGGCGGCCAATTGTGGCGGTGTTTTTGGCCTGGTTTCCTGTCCATTTATTCCGATGGTGTTGTCAGGGAAAGGAATTATTTAATGTTGCGCTAAGGACCTAACTAATGTTTATGTGGTTTGCAGTGCCATAATGGACAAAGGTTTGACTACTAGGTGAGACTCACAGGGGCGTTTCCTTTAATCCCTCACTATTTAACACTCGGACCTCCAGGTAGATCCACAATCATACATCTTACCCCGACAAACGCCTAAACATCAAGAACTTATTACATGTAGAGTCCCTGTCACGACAGCCGAATACCTACCTATTCAGATCTACCTAGCTCTAGAATTTGCTCTACCAAATTCATAACACAGCCCCCCCCTTGGAACCGTAGCTCCTGCAAGGTTCACCGCAGGCGCTACCATTCCAGCCTTAACACTTACTGTCACACACTTAATTAACCTATGAAATAAATCAGGAAGGGCTGTGGGGAAGTGAGTCGGACTACCTACCTACACTTCCTTAACATGCTGAACCCCTTAACCATCATGCAAGTATGTACATTTTCTTCGTTGTTCCTGTGGAGGGAGGAACAACCAACACACAACACTAACTTAACCACAAAACTTAACCATCTTCCCAAACTCAAAACTCTAACCTTTGTACATACCCCGGTCTACAGACCGCGTCCCCCGGTGGATGCCACAAGCCACAACCTTACCTGCGGGGCCATCCCCAATGCATCCCCCTAAATTTCCACGGGCCCTGTCCAGATGTTACAGGTGAGTGACACGGCTCGGTGGATTTCGCCCACATTCATGCAACACAGACCCCTTAACCACTCATTCTCATTCCATAGGTCATCAAGGCATTTCAAAAATCAACAAAGCACTTATTTCAATACACCCCCTGCAGGACCATGGCATTGATGTCATTCACGTGTGTGTGCATTCCTCAACTAGGCAGCGGGGAGGTACCGCACAAAAAGATGGTGGGGGCGCATCAGGCTGTGGTGCCCGCAGTCCCAAAAACAAGTCAACCGACTTACAAGTTCATTGCCCCCCCCCCCCCTTTACCTCTTGGCCCCGTGACAGCCCAACAGCCCCTTTCCGCCGTTACCTCGCCGGTGAGGGTCTCCACACACACCAGGCTCCTTTGCCTCCTGCTTTCGCGCAGCAACACGGGTCACCGGGGGACTTCCTCACCCCGCGGCGCCCAACCAGACCCTCCACCGACGAGCTCCAATTTCCAGTTACCACCGGCTGCCAGGGGTAATTGCCGCAGAGGGGGGCCCGCAGGCATCGCTCCTTAGAGCTTGCTCTGTACCTGCGGACACACACACCTTCCCCACCCACAAGACCCCAAAACACACTTCCTCCCCCCGCTGCCATTCAATTCTCCACACAACTCAGCACAATTCAGTACAATTCTTGGTGTAAAAGGTGTTACAAGGCTTGCCATGGCCTGCCACATGTGAAATCCCCCAGTTCACATTTAAACCATCACACATTTCCAAAAGCACATTTCCAAAAGCACAAGTATCGCCCCTCATTATCTCCAATAATCATCACTCACTCTCCAGTTTCCACTCTCACGACCACATCAAAACACCTAACCACAATACAAAAACATACGCCACCCACAAGACACTGTGGCTCCCATTCCATCCCCTCACCGGCCATGTCATCACTCTCACCCGCCTCCCAACTCCAAATTACATGTCCCCAATTCCCCCAAAGCAAGTCCTGAAGCCTGGGACAGTACTACTTAAAACACTCACCTCAAGTGCAGGTAGTTGCAGGTTGGTCAAGTCCAAAGTGCAATCCACCCATACAATTCCCAAAATTTCACATTGGGCCGACCAAATACTTCCAAATTTCTCTTTTGTCCCCACTACACTGGCAGGTATGTGGATCCGCATCCAACGGTGATCATCACTACACAACTACCTGTGGCCACGACAGCTCTGCACCTCTACCGTGCAAGGGTCACCGGGACAAGGTGAGCAGTCAAAACGCCAACATGGCCCATGAGCGTCCATAAGGGCGCGACCCACCATCCATCCTTCGGCCCCCCCTGCGAGGAACACAGCTGCAGCAGCCCCAGCTGGCCAATGTGGTGAGCACTTGCTGCCACAACACACACTACCGCACACACAACCTCGGCCCTGGGGGGCATGGTCGCAGTGCGTGGCATCCCTACAGCCACGTCCCCTGCACCTCCCCATCATCCCCCAGTCCGACTACAGAACTGCAGCCCCCCCAGTGCTCACCTACACTTGACCACACCAAGGTCCAGTCAACAGCCATGCTCCACCAGGAGACCCACCCAGAAGACATGGTCCACACACCTCGGACACACACAGCACCACGTTGACCCTCAGGCTACACAACTGCATCCCCATGATCCCGCGTCCCAAATATCAGCACAGTTGCCCCCGCAACCAGTTGAAAGCTGTGTCTTGCTACCCTATTAATTTCATCACAGCCTCCAACACTTTGGTCTACACACCTGGATCAATAATGGCGTCACTGTACAGTGTCCACCATGACATTTCAAAATCCACCCTTAAATTTCCATCTAACCCACAGATTACCCATGCCAACCATTTGTCACATTTCACTAACCTCACCAAAGAAAGATGCTTTGCCATACACATGCCAGCCGAGCATGGCCCATATGCTCGGCTCGTTACACCTCTCCCGATTCACATCCCCATGGCTCTCTTCCCAACCCGAGAGTCCATAAATCATAACGGAGCATCTGTGGAAGGTCACTCACACCATCACGTTCCACAGATGCCCCAATGGTTGTCCGGCAGGCTATCTCCATCCCTGTCCATTCGGTTTGACCCGCGTCCATCGACCAACACGGCATGGCAGGTCATCACATGCCAGTTGTCCCAAAGTCTCAGGGAGAGGGTGTCAGGTCGCATGCCCGGGTGATCACTACATCAGGCCCAAGCTGGCCATCTGCGGTGCCACCACCAAAGCGCGACCCACAACACCTCCCCCTAGTGGTCCTCAATAAATGCCATCCCAGGCTTGAGAAACCACCTCGGACCCCTCTGGAGGTCTTAACCCCCACCAGGGTCCGGTGACCCTGCCGGCCCGAGCCACCAGCTCGGACGGCGCCCCGACGGACAAGGGACGCCACACTCCACCAGACCCCCCGTGGGACCCAGGTCGTACCTCGACACCCAAGGCTGGACCCCACGTCCAAATCTCGCCATCACAGCCCCCCAGCTGGCTGGCATACCCACCTTTTGAAAGGGGCAACTTTTGCCCGAGGCCATCACCCATGACCTCTCCATGTCCAAATCCCGCAGCCCGGGGACCAATCCCCACCATGGCTGCTCCAAATCAATTTCCCATTGTAATTTTATTTTAAATTTTCTTTGACAAATTTTCATTCCCACTGCCAAACCGCAGCTGCAGGGAACAACCTCTACCACCGGTTGTTCTGCCCCTCCCTGCAGTTGATCCAAATTCCCTACAGGGACCAAATCTCCAGAAGCTCTATCTCCCGATCCTCCAAGATCCAAATCCAGCCCGGAGCCAACACACTCCCCCAACTGGTTGTCCAATTTTGGAGCCTCTGTTTCCAAATAGCAGTGTACAGTGAGCGACCCCTCGGTCATTCCAACCACCTCCTCGGACCAACTCACCTCATCACCCAGGCTCCTTTGGGCCTGAACAAGCTCTACCTCCATGGGACTGTCCCAGGTCTCCAGCCGCTGGATCAAATCATCCTCATCATTACAAATCATTCCTGGCCCCGCCAGGCTTTGATCAATATCCCCAATAAATACCCGGTCCGGCTCCATTGCATGGACCCCCAAAAACTCTACCCCCTCTTGCTCCGCACCACCGCCCTGGTGCTGCACAATTCCAAATTCATCCCCCGGTTGGGGTGTTGTGACATCCACACGGTCCCGATAAACCACCAGGCCAGAATGTGGGAAACATTTCCCATTACAACTCTCACATTCCAAATTTCCTTCCCCGCTCACCTGTGGACACTCCACGTTTACCTGCAGGCATTCCCCATCTACCTGTACACATTCTCCGCTCACCTGTACACTTACCACAATTGCCATTTCCCTTTTTAATCCATTAATTTGGTCACTCATATCCTTCGGTCCTTCCCTCCATTCCTTCCCCTGCGACTCCATTTTATTTTCCAGCCCGTCAATTTTATCATTTAATTCCCGACTGGCTCGCTCACTGTTCTTTTCCATCCCTTCAATTTGTTCCTCCAATCGATCACTCATTCCCTTCATTCCTTCCCTACATTCCTTCCCCTGGGACTCCATTTTTCTTTCCATTCCTCCCATCTTTCGAAGCAATTGACCCAACATCTGGTCGGTTGTCGGGGCCGTTCCTACTACTCCCGGCTCCCCGGTAGGGGAGGGGGATAAGTTGGTGCTCGGGACGGGGGAGGTTCCAAGGCTCACCTCGACATCTAATTCCCCTATTTCCGGCTCACTCCCGACGCTGACGGAGGCCTCGCTGCGTACTTCCATCTCATCGACCTCCGACATCCGCTTTTCGGAAGGTCGTTCCCCGCGCGCGCATTTATTTCAATTCCAAAAACACAATTTAAATTTGACGAAGACGCGATATCGCGCTCCGTATGCCCAATTGATTACTAAATTTCTCCGCCTCGCCTATAAAAATTTTGCGTTCGAACGTCGGGCGCAATGTACGCCCGACCGTGTCGATGTCTCGCCGCGGACAAAAAAAATTTGTCCGACGGGTTCAAATCCCACTCCTGACACCACTTGTTACGCAACCGTGATTAACACCACAGTTACGGATGACCGATTACGAGACTTTAACTCCCGAGGCGAAAACTCAATGGCAGATTCAAGCTCAACACAAAGTTAAACGCGCGGAATGGCGGACACAGCGGAGCTCCCCCCCCGCCGCCTTATCTACTAAAATGAAACACCCAGGAAACTGCGTTCAGATATATACAAAAATAATACAAGGATTTATTATGGAAAAGTAAAGCCAGTGAAAAAGCCCGCCGGTAAATCTATATCCTAGATCGGGACGTCCCCACACGACTGACAGCAAACACAAAACGGGGGAGATGAATTACGAAAAGAATACGTCACGTCGTTCAAAATGTACGCGGATGCGGGCTTATCTTGTCTGTCTTTCGTCGTCTTGTAACACGGCCGCGCTCAACCGCCACCAGGCCTCGTCGGTTCAACGGCACACCCACACCACGAGCTCCCTTGCTCCAACGGTCCCACGCAGGGCTGCACAAAGCAAACGAACTCCACTCGACCAGGGCCAGGAAGGACTCCTTTGAACTCCACTCGACTCGACCCTCTGCGGGAGTGCTGGCAGCCAAGTGCCAACTGTTCACTGCTCTGTTCAGTGCCAACTATATATATATATATATATATATATATATATATATATATATATATATATATATATATATATATATATATATATATATATTGATGTGGATATGAGAATTGTGTTTCTTTTATTGTTGTGTAAATTGTTGTAAAAATATCACCCTCCTTCCTCCAGTTGTGTATAAAGGTCAAAGTGCGTCCCGTAATTAGGTCATAAACAATCACGTTAGCCAATCATAGATTTCCTCCTTGTTGGTAGATTATTTCCTTATTCTGTGTATTAGGTTAAGGCTTTGTCTTCCATTAATTAATACTCCATTGCACCGAATTCAAATAGAGTAGAATCCCTTTCATTCCCATTCCCAAAGCCTCTACTGCCAACTGCATTTGTCGCCATTACAGCGTGGTCAGCTCGGGGAAGAAGGGCGTGCCCGCCCATCGTCATCAAGGGTGGAGCCAGAGAGCCCGTGCCCACCAATCAGGGCCGAGGCGAGCTCACCGATGGGCGTGTCCTGGAGGCCGGCGGCTTGATCGCCCGAGGCGTTATATAAGCGCGCGCGGAAGCCTTTGAGAGAGTTGCTCCGGAGGTGCGCCAGGGACGGCAGAGGAGTCGAGAGGATAAGCCCTTGGGAAGCACGCGACACACCTGAGACGAGCTGCATGACCCAGGAGAGGAGAAAGGGATGTCCCATGAGCTTTGAACCACCGCAGCTTTGAACCACCACAGCTTTGAGCTTCGACGGCAGTTTCGACCGTGGCCGCGAAGAACGGCGACACCAGAATGTGCCGATCGAGAAGGGGGTGGCGGCTGCTCACTCTCGGCCCGACCGTGCTCCGGTTCCATTTGAACCTTCCTCCTCCTTCCAGCATTCATTCCTGCCATTCCATCCTTCTTGTGTACGTGAGTTTGTTTTGTTTGTCTTGTCCCTGGGAATAAGTTAAGCTTGTATAGTTAAGCTAGAAATTGCACTGTGTCCTTCTGGTCCGTCCCTCTTTCTGCTTTATTTTATTATCCTTCCTTCTCCTTGGTTTCTTTTGGTTGTAAATAGTAATAAATTATATTCGTATTTCAAACCTTTTTGCCTTCGTCTTCCTCTTCTTCACATCCGTGTCGTCTTTGTGATTTCTCCATTGGGCACCTGTGGCACGATTTGGCCAACGTTTTCAGGATCGGGTCTAGTCTTGTTAATGGTTCGGGCCGCGGCTGCCATCCGCTCGGCAATCCATTAACATCTTATCCGCGGTCGCGAACGAAGCTGCTCACCGGCCTTTCCGGAGGCCGCGGTGCAGCTTCAGGGACCACGTCGGTCAGCAATAATCGAGGGGACTAATCCCCCCTCAAAGGGGAACCATAGGCCGACGTTGGGTTCCATAACAATTGGTGTCTGGGAGTGAGATATGGACCTGAAGCGCTTAGCGCGCTCAAATTACGAGTGGGCCGAAATTGTGTTTTATAAAATCCGAAATTTGAAAAGCGTGCCATGGATGGTCAAGATGATCGGATGCCGGTGGGGGAAATAGAAGAGTGGTTAGGGGTAACCCAGTACCAGAGGGAAGAAATGGAGGAGAGGAATGATGAGGTGGTTGAGGAAGTTTCAGGTGCACAAAATGGCGCCCTCGCGCACGTGGTTGGAGAGGCGCAAAATGGTGCCTCGCACAAGCGCGCGGTAGCCGAGCCCGCTGTACCAGCGGGCTTTAACATGCAGCCGTTTAACATGCAGCAGTTCATGACACAATGCCTGGCGTACATGACCGAGCAAAGTGAAGAAAGGAATAAATTTGGCAGGGAAATGAAAGAAATGTAAAGCAGAATGAGGGACGAAGCGCGGGGTACCAGTGAGCAATTGAGAGACGGGTTAAATAATATGGGAAATAAATTTGAGGGGCTCGGAAGCAAATTGGAGGGACTCGGAAGCAAATTTGAGGGGTTCGGAAGCAGATTAGGGGACAAACTGGGGGGGCATGGTTGGCCAAGCCAAATAAATTAATGAGGTGAGGGAAGCCGAGAGGGACAGGGACCGCAGGTTGGGCAAGGGGGTCACATCGGTGCACGACGAGGCAACGCGGGTCGAGGAGCGCTGGTTGGGCGAGGCGGAGGAAAGCGCGGGTAAGATGACGGGTGTAGAAATTGCGAACCGGGGTTTGGAAAAGCCGGCGACCGCTGAGGTAGAAGAGAAAATTTTATTAAAGCCAACGGTCGTCGATGTGAATAAAGAAAAAGCAGTAGTGGGAATAATCTAAATTGGAAAAACGACGGAGGTAGCCCGGGAATTGGAGGAAGGAATGGATAATGCTCAAAGTCCCTGCTCACATCACGATGCTGTGCTTAATAACCCAAATGAAGATTTGCAGGTGTTGGTGCAGGGAGGAAGAAGAACCCCGAAGGTGAGACGGGCTGTATGTGGTGCTGGGAGATTTTGTAAGAGGATGTTTGGCGCGAAGAGAATTGTCGTGCGATTGGGATCGATATGGCACCCGGGCGTTGGTGAAGGGTCCCGTGTGAGTGGAAATGGCGCGACAATGACCTGGCGCAATGGCCTGGCTTGTGGAAAAAAAAGTGTGCATCGGGGAATGAGCGTGTTACAAAGCGCGAGTGTGAAACCGAGTGCGAGCGAGAATGCACGTCGGGGTGTACGGAGTGCGACACAGAGAGTGAGTTGGTGGTGGCGTGAGTGTGGGAGAGCCCATCGGAGCGTGTGAGTGGGTGGATGCAAGAGTGCACACCCATGGTGAGTGGTACGGAGTACGTACAGAGTGAGGAGAGTGCGCAAGAAGGTGCGTGGGAGGTGTGGTGTGTAACAGGGAGTGCGTTGGTGGAATGGACGGAGTGTGTGGAATGTACGGACGGCGTTAGAACGCCTGGCTTTGTGAGTGTGAAACGGGTCGCGTGGTGTGAGCATGCGAGTGAAGCATCGACGTTGAACGGGGTAGCGGTTAGGGTGACGGATAGCTGACGCGGGCGCTCGGTGTGCGGTGCGCTTTGTTGGATGCTAGGCCCCGCACGGTCGAGTCCGGGCCTTGTCGGGCGAGGCGACCGGTCCGGTTCAAGGGCGAGTAGGAGGAAGTGGGACTGAGCCCCCTGGCGGGGGCAGGGTTCCGACCGGGCGAGATTGAGCCATCGGGCCTGGGACCGCAAGGTGCCACGCCGAGATGGTGCGTGGAATCTCGGCCCGACCAAACCACCTCCCTTGAACCGAAAGCCGGACGGATTCAACCTGCAGGCGACCAAACCACCCGCGTTCATTGCTCGGCTTTGCGAAGCCGAGCTTTGAAAATATAACGACGCACCGAGGCTCAAGTATAGCGGACTGTGATGATGATAGTGTTTTGGACCCGAAATTGAAAAGCAAAAATTTGATGATTGGCAAAGGATTGGCAGATTGATGATTGGTAATGGTAGAGTGATTGGCAGATGATTGGCAAATTTTTGATTGGCTGAAATTTGGATGAGCCAAATTGGTAGTGAGAGATACCCGATGTGGTGGGATGGCAACTCTGCCATCTCTCACACCGGGGGCAAAGGAGCAATAGCTATGGGGTTTATGGCAGTATAAGCTCGCCGAGGGAGGGTTTGGATAAAGTGTGTATGGACCTAGAGATGACCATAGGTAACGGTAAGATTAGGTGGTGACAATGATACCTGTAGTGGGGACGCAGGTAGGGTAGTTGGATGATAATGACGAGGGAGCGCAATAGTTTAAAGGGGCGACTGGGAAGCGCAAGTTCCAGAGGGGAGTAGTTAGATGAGATGATGCTGTGTGTTTGAGAATCGAAAGTGTATTGAGCAGGGTATGAGTAAATGATTGTGAGTGTGAGTTGTATTGAGATTGCACAGGTGTGCAACTGAACAGGTGGATGGAGCAGTGCATGAGTGAGTGATGGTGATGTGAGTTGTGCTGACCAAATGGTCCAGGGAGGAAGGAGGGTGCAAGTGGCACCAGGTGATTGCACAGGTGTGCAACTGCAGGCGTATGGAGAATGGTTGTGTGGAATACATGGAGTGTGTAATATATGGAGTATGGAATGGATGGTCGTGGAGTGAGTATGGTGGAAACTGCGGAGTGGAGTGGATGGTGCGAAGGTGTGGTTGGGGGAAAGGAGGTTGGACCCCCATCACGAATACCCGGGGAGGGTAGTGTAAGTGTTAGGTAGAGGGTACAGGTAAATTGTGGTTGGATATTGGCATTTGTGGTGCATGTGGAAGAATGGTGCTTGGATGGGTGCATTAGTGTTGTGGAAATGGCTGGGCGTGTCGCCTGTTAGTATGTGTAGTTGATTGGGCACTCCACCACTGTGAGGATGTCGGCCAGGTGAGGCCGCAGGTGGGCTCTGGGAGCCGGTAGAGTTGTTGTGGATGGGGCCCGAGGATCCGGAGGACGGACCCGGGTAGCCCAGTGCCAGAGGGCACCGAGGGGTGACAGAGCCAGGAGGGTTGATCGAGCTTTGAACCACCACAGCTTTGAGCTTCGACGGCAGTTTCAACCGTGGCCGCGAAGAACGGCGACACCAGAATGTGCCAATCGAGAAGGGGGTGGCGGCTGCTCACTCCCGGCCCGACCGTGCTCCGGTTCCAGTTGAACCTTCCTCCTCCTTCCAGCATTCATTCCTGCCATTCCATCCTTCTTGTGTACGTGAGTTTGTTTTGTTTGTCTTGTCCTTGGGAATAAGTTAAGCTTGTATAGTTAAGCTAGAAATTGCACTGTGTCCTTCTGGTCCGTCCCTCTTTCTGCTTTATTTTATTATCCTTCCTTCTCCTTGGTTTCTTTTGGTTGTAAATAGTAATAAATTATATTCGTATTTCAAACCTTTTTGCCTTCGTCTTCCTCTTCTTCACATCCGTGTCGTCTTTGTGATTTCTCCATTGGGCACCTGTGGCACGATTTGGCCAACGTTTCAGGATCGGGTCTAGTCTTGTTAACGGTTCGGGCCGCGGCTGCCATCCGCTCGGCAATCCATTAACATCTTATCCGCGGTCGCGAACGAAGCTGCTCACAGGCCTTTCTGGAGCCCGCGGTGCCATTTCAGGGACCACGTCGGTCAGCAATAATCGAGGGGACTAATCCCCCCTAAAAGGGGAACCATAGGCCGACGTTGGGTTCCGTAACTATATATATATTGTCGCGATCCCGTCTGGGGAATGTATCCCAGCACGGAATACGGACGTAAATGTCCGGGCTTCAAGTAATCCACGGAGTGGACAAAAGAGACGTAATCAACACAATTGTGTTTTAATCGGCCTTCTAGGGGTAAGGCACGATGCTTTATTGGCTCGATCACAAAAACCCTGAAAGGTAACAAATGGAGTAGGCTGCACAAGCCTGCAGGAACGGTCGGCCACAGACGCTCCCACGAGACGCAGGTAAGATCCTCGCGGCTCCAATCGACGAGCTCCGGGACTCCAAGGATACCAGGATGGAATACCACACAAGGCCGCCAGGAACGGTCGGCCAGGAGCTCCAACACGAAGCAGGCAATATAGGACTCACAGTTCCAATCTACGATCTCCGGGAATCACTCGTTCTCTTCCGGAATCACTCACTCGTACAATCCATAACTATAAAACGATCAGCACAACTCGCTGTCGTGAGGCGTAACGAAAGTCCCCTCGCCTCGAGGCCTCGAACCTCCGAGCCGCGTCCGTCTCATCAGATGGCGGCCGCGCTCTCTGACCCTCCACCAATCACGTCCCGACTCGCCTCCCAATCGCGTGAGGCTCCAAGGAGGTTACGTCAGTGGTGGGCGGGGCACTCAATTGGGTGAGAACAAAGGTGGTTTCACCGGGGGGTTTCTCACAATATATATATATATATATATATATATATATATATATATATATATATTGTAGCGGCTACCGCTGGGTTTTCACAATCGCCTTGCACCTACCAAGGACGCGGAGCGATCACCATGCCGGGCTCGTCCAGGACGCCCGGGCAGGCCCGCGCTCAACTTGCCAGGCCTCGGCCGGGACGCCTGGGCATGCCCGGGCACGCCCGCTCTCGACTTGCCAGGCCGTGTCCGGGACGCCCGGGCATGCCCGGGCATGCCCGCCCTCGACTTCCCAGGCTGTGGCCAGGACGCCCGGCCACGCCCCCTCTCGCCGTTCCCGGGCAAACGCTCCGGGATAATGTGTGTATATATATTGCTGCCCGATAAACGGGCTTTTGGAGAGTACCTGAGCTGTTTTGTTTGAATAAAGCAACTCGGACGAATTCCAGCTTTTTGTCGCGTCCATTCTTCCGATCGACGTGGGAGCACCGCTCCTTCAATACAATCATTAGATTAAATAAGACGCGGACGTAGCTTAAGGACGTCGATCTTTAATTGTCGACAAGCTTTCGACCAACAAAGGTCTTCTTCTGAGTCGGCCCCAAGTTCAACGGAAGTCTGTGTTGAACAGAGTTCATATTCCGATTCTGATATTCCGACAGAAAATATATATATTGTTACGGTCCGCGGATATGGATGGTGTTTGCCGAGCGAAGGCACCGCGGCCGAACAGTTGTTCCCCGACTAAACCCGATTCACCCAAACGTTGGCCGTATCGCGCCACAGATATTCAATGGGGAAAAGACCAAGACGACGAATGCAAAGAGGAAGAAGAAGACGTACAGAAGAGTAACGGGGTTTATTATTATTTACACACACATAAGCAAAAAGAGCAGTCACGATTATTTACAGGTGACATGAAAACGCAGGTGACACAGTGAAAATTACTAGCTTATACGGACTTAGTTTACTACCCAGGACAGCACGAACAAAACAAACTCACGTACGCAAATGGATGGAACGGTAGGAATCATTTGGAAGGATGAGCAGGTGGGATCACAGGGCACAGCGAGCAGGTCCACTCCAGGCGGGAAGCGAGGAGCCGGCAGCTCCTTGTATTGGGCTTTACAGCGCACGCCGGCAGGGTCACTCGGCGGGTTGAAACGGGGCTGGTTGAAGCGGCTCTTTGTCAAAGGCTTTTCGCATCTCTCACGCAACTCCGGTGCAACTCTGAACTCTCTCCCGGTGGACTGCCAACCCTCTTACGCACCTGGACTCATCTGCCGTATCTCTGGTCTCACTTGTCCCAGCGATCGTCGCACCCTTCTGTCCAAACCTTCAGCGCGGGTCTGACACGCCCTCCTCGGTTTCGGTACCGCCCCCCCCCCGTGCTCTGTTTCGTGACCTTGTATGGTAATCCCACGGGCTTGTCTCCTTATTTGGGCATGGCGCCGACGGCACGCCCCTCGTGGCGAGCCACGGGCTTGTTTCCTTATTTGGGCATGGGGCTGAATAGCCCCGCCCTTCATGGCGCGCCCGGCTTGCCTCTCCCTGGCGCCCCCGCCCCTCCTGTTCAAACAGAGCACGGAGCACATATTCACTATCGCAGCGAAATGAGAGGGCGTGCACCCCACGCTTGTGAACTGCTTTACCCACAGATGGAGAGTTTGGCTGGGAAATGGAATTATTGAAGGGGAGCTATTCTTAATTGATTCGGTGCAATGGAGTATTATTTTAATGGAAGACAAGGCCTTACCCTAAAACACATAATAAGATATAAGCTACTGAACAAGGGTTTTATCGTGTCCTTCAATGTGGTGTTTCATGGAATAACTACCGAGACGCCCTTTTTGCCTTTACACAACTCTGGAGGCAGGAGGGGCCATATCCAATCAATGTTACACAACAATTTACCACTACAATACACACAATCAAAAAAATGCAATCCTCATATCCGCAACACTGCACCCTCCTCCTCTTAGGCACGTCCCGGGCCTATAACTTTAATTTAGTGTGACACGTAGGTGTAGTTCCCTCTACTTTTAACCTGACCCTGAGTGCGACAGTTTTAAAACATAGATAAATATGTCCCACTGCTCCATTGCACCCTGCCTAACAGACTCATGCCCACAGCTAACCGAATTGCGGAATGGTCTTCAAACTATACACCGACGGTGGGGAGCATTATTTACAATTGACGCTACTTTTATTTACAAAACTAACCCAGGACCTGTGATTGTTCTTTCCGGGGGGGGGGGGGGGAGACAGTCTGCTCTGCATCAATGCACCATGAAAGCACCCAAAAACGCACCAACACACCCTCAAGCACCAATCGGTGCAGTCACCACAGTTCATCAGTGTTCAATAATAAAAATAAATCAACAACCCCTAACCCTGCAGGTGGTCTCTTGCTCTTCAGCTCCCTCTGCTGGCTATTATTATTTCTTCCAGATGTTGTCATTTTCCTTTGCTGGCGGCCTATTTGTAATAATAAAATGCACCCAACGTGTCCATTTTTATTTATTTTATTTATGGCCCACAGGGCCGACTAGTGTGGTTCACCTGTGGGGCATCGGTGCCCTGTGGCCAAGGTCCGCCAGCAAGATTTCGGGCCCTCATGGCCGGTTCCTGCAGAGGGGCCATGCCCCAACCCATGGGGTCCATCAGTGGTGCTCGGCCACAGACATGTGGTCCATAATGTGGTGCATCGATGCAGACAGCTGGTTCTGGGAGTTCCGGGCACACAATGGCCGACTCACGCACGCTCCCCTCGGCGCACAGGTCATGTGGGAGACAAAAGGGGGAAGACAGATGAGCGAGGGGTAAGGTCACAAGGGTACACATCAATAAGGCAATGCAGGGAGAAATGCGTACGGAGAGCGAAGTGAGAAAGCTCGTCCCTACCGTACGTCACCCCCCCTGTCACCTACACTACCCTTGCCCTTACCCCATATTTACAAAATCTACACATTTACAAATTTGTCGCTACTGTCACGTCTTCCCCATATTTCCCTTATACCAAATTCGTCACCAGAATCCCTCTAACCAAAATTTGCCATCACCCAATTCGTCATCAATCCTCATAAGGAGGAAGAGATGGAACAACAAAGCACAATGTCACACCCACGTCATGATGCGTCTCACAATCCAAAACATTTGCATCAAAAATAATTAAACATGGCATGGTGTGGAGGTACGTCATCTCAGGTGCGCGGATGCAGATGGTGCGAGGAGACTTCAATCCTAACTATCCTCTAAATGACATTAACACACATTTTTCACTACCCGGGGTCTTTCCCTGCCAATCCATTGGCCACTTACACTATGGGTTCTAAAAACCAATTCCCATTGACCAAACTGTGGTGCTTCTCAATTTGGGGTCTCACTCCCCCGATTCATCTGCCGGTGCCCTTGCACAATTTCTGGGCTGGGGCGTGTAGCTCTCCCAGCAGGTCTACCCACCTGCACACCTCCACCACTGTAGTTGCCACCCGAGCTTACCTAGCTCCTCACCCTAACCTAACTAACTGGGGAAGGCCCCTCCTGGCTCTGTCACTCCTTGGTGCCCTCTGGCACTGGGCTACCCGGGTCCGTCCTCCGGATCCTCGGGCCCCATCCACAACAACTCTACCGGCTCCCAGAGCCCACCTGCGGCCTCACCTGGCCGACATCCTCACAGTGGTGGAGTGCCCAAACCAACTACAAACACTAACAGGCTACACGCCCAGCCATTTCCACAACACTAATGCACCCATCCAATCACCATTCTTCCACCCGCACCACAGATGCCAATATCCAACCACAATTTACCTATACCCTCTACCTAACACTTACACTACCCGCCCCGGGTATTCGTGATGGGGGTCCACTCTTCCCCCATTCACACCTTCGCACCATCCACTCCACTCCATAGTTTCCACCATACTCACTCCACGACCATCCATTCCAATACTCCAGATATTCCACACTACCATTTATTCCACACAACCATTCTCCATACACCTGTTCTTCATACCTGTTGTTGCACACCTGTGCAATCATACCTGGTGCCACCTGCACCCTCCTTCCATCCTCGACCAGTTGGTCAACACAACACACATCACCATCACTCACTCAAACACTGCTCCATCCACCTGTTCAGTTGCACACCTGTGCAATCACACCTGTTCCTTACACACTTTTCTCAATGCACTTCTATACACCTCCAACACTCACACGGCATCATCTCATCTAACTACTCCCCTCTGAAACTTGCGCTTCCCAGTCGCCCCTTACATTATTGCGCTCCCTCGTCATTATCATCCACTCTAAACTACCTGCGTCCCCACTACAGGTATCCTTGTCACTACCTAATCTTAACGTCACCTAAGGTCATCTCTCTAGGGTACACACGATATATCCTAACCCACCCGGGCTAGTTTTCACTGCCATCAACCCCATAACCTAGTGCTCCTTTGCCCCCCGCTGTGAGGGATGAGAGTTGCCATCCCACCACATCGGGGACGTCCCACTATCAATTTTGCTTACCAAATTCCAACCAATCAAAAATTTTCCAATTACTGCCAATTCTACTCACTATTCTAAATTTCGTATCAAATCACTATCACTATCACCATCGTCACAGTCCGCTATATCCTAGCCTCGGTGCGTCATGACATCATTAAACTCGGCTTCGCAAAGCCGAGCAATGAATTCGGGTGGTTTGGTCGCCTGCAGGTTGAATCCGTCCGGCTTTCGGTTCAAGGGAGGTGGTTTGGTCGGGCCGAGATTCCACGCACCATCTCGGCGCGGTACCTTGCGGTCCCGGGCCCGATGGCTCAACCTCCCCCGGTCGGAACCCCGTCCCCACGAGGGGGCACCGTTCCGCTTCCTCCCACTCGCCCTTGAACCGTACCGGTCGCCTCGCCCTCCAAGGCCCGGACTCGACCGTGCAGGGCGGGGCCAAGCCCGAATCGGCAACGACGCCTCGAAGAGAAACGACGCAGCTTCGATCCGCTCCGGGCCCTGCATCCAACAAAACACACCGCACCCCGAGTGCTCGCATCGTCTATCCATCGCCCTAAATGCTAACCCGGTTACCGTCGATGCTTCACCTGCATGCTCACACGCATACGCTACCCCTTTCACCCTCACTGAGCTCGATGCTCCAACGCCGTCCGTACATTCTACCAACGCTCTCCCTGTTACACACCACACCTCTCGCGCACAGTCTTGCGCACACTCGCCGCTCGCACACCTCGGTCCACACCTCTCCTCCGTTACGTCCTCCGTAACACTCACCATGGGCGTGCACTCTTGCATCCACCCACTAACGCGCTCACATGGGCTCTCCCACACCCGTGCTACCACCAACTCAGGTGTGCTTCCTCGCACACCCTCGACCATTCCAAGCGTGCATTCTCGCACCCGCTCCACCAACAACTCACTCCCCATGTCACACTCCGTACACCCCGATGTGCATTCTCGCTCACACTCGGTTTCACTCCCACACTTTATAACACACCCACTCGCCGACGCACACTTTTTATTGCTCTCACTCCCTGTGTCACACTCCGTACACCCCGACGTGCATTCTCGCTCGCACTCAGTATCACACTCGCGCTTCGTAACATGCTCACCCCTTGACGCACACTTTTTTTTCCACACGCATGCCATTTCCACTCACACGGGACCCTTCACCAACGCCCGGATGCTTCCTCGATCCCAAGTGCGCGAAAATTCTTTTGTCGCCAAACATCCTCTTACAAAATCTACCCGCACAATATACAGCACGACTCACCTGGGGGACCCTTTTCTCCACGCGCACCTGCAAACTCTTTATTTGGTTAGTGAGCACACCATTATGAGTTGAGCACAGACCTTGCACATTTTCCATTTCTCCCTGCAATTCCCGGGCTACCCCCGTCGTCTCTTCAATTTTAATTCCCAGCACTGCTTTTTCTTTATTTACCTCGACGACCGTTGGCTTTAATAAAATTCCCTCTACCTCATCGGTCGCCGGCTTTTCCAAACCCCGTGTCGCGATTTCTACCCCCGTCATTGTACCCGCACTTTTCTCCGCTTCGTTCAGTGCTTCTCGACCCGCGTTACCTCCTCATGCACCCCTGGGACCCTTTCGCCCAACTCGCGGTCTCTGTCCCTCTGCTCCCTTTCCTCCCTATCGGCCCTCATTCCGTTCGTTATTGCTTCAATTTTATTACTCAATCGCTCACTGTTAGCCCTCATTCTGTTTTCCATTCGTTCCATACTGTCGTTTTCTTTCTGCATTTCCACCATGAATTGGGCCATGAAGGCTTGCATTTGGGCCACCGTTGGTAGTACAAAGGGTGCGGCCGCAGCCGCCCCAACCTCGTGCGCGAGAGCGCCATTTTGTGCGCCTGATACCCCCTCAACCACACCTTTACTCTCCTCCACCATTTTCCCCACTTCTTCCCTGGGGTCCTGGGTCGATTCTACCCCGTTTATCTCTCCCACCGACATCCCGTCGCCTTGACCAGCCATGGCGCGATTTCAAAATTCGGGTTTTGCTTTAAAACAACACAAATTTCCAGCAGCTCGTAATTTTGAGCGCGTTACGCGCGCTTCAGGTCCGAATCCGACACTTCTGACACCAATTGTTACGGTCCGCGGATATGGATGTTGTTTGCCGAGCGAAGGCACCGCGGCCGAACAGTTGTTCCCCGACTAAACCCGATTCACCCAAACGTTGGCCGTATCGCGCCACAGATATTCAATGGGGAAAAGACTAAGACGACGAATGCAAAGAGGAAGAAGAAGACGATGTACAGAAGAGTAACGGGGTTTATTATTATTTACACACACATAAGCAAAAAGAGCAGTCACGATTATTTACAGGTGACATGAAAACGCAGGTGACACAGTGAAAATTACTAGCTTATACGGACTTAGTTTACTACCCAGGACAGCACGAACAAAACAAACTCACGTACGCAAATGGCTGGAAGGGTAGGAATCGTTTGGAAGGATGAGCAGGTGGGATCACAGGGCACAGCGAGCAGGTCCACTCCGGGCGGGAAGCGAGGAGCCGGCAGCTCCTTGTATTCGGCTTTACAGCGCACGCCGGCAGGGTCACTCGGCGGGTTGAAACGGGGCTGGTTGAAGCGGCTCTTTGTCAAAGGCTTTTCGTATCTCTCACGCAACTCCGGTGCAACTCTGAACTCTCTCCCGGTGGACTGCCAACCCTCTTACGCACCTGGACTCATCTGCCGTATCTCTGGTCTCGCTTGTCCCAGCGATCGTCGCACCCTTCTGTCCAAACCTTCAGCGCGGGTCTGACACGTCCTCCTCGGTTTCGGTACCGCCCCCCCCCCCCCCCGTGCTCTGTTTCGTGACCTTGTATGGTAATCCCACGGGCTTGTGTCCTTATTTGGGCATGGGGCTGAACAGCCCCGCCCTTCGTGGCATGCCCTGGGCTTGCCTCTCCCTGGCGCTCCCGCCCCTCCTGTTCAAACAGAGCACGGAGCACATATTCACTATCGCAGCGAAATGAGAGGGCATGCACCCCACGCTTGTGAACTGCTTTACCCACAGATGGAGAGTTTGGCTGGGAAATGGAATTATTGAAGGGGAGCTATTCTTAATTGATTCGGTGCAATGGAGTATTATTTTAATGGAAGACAAGGCCTTACCCTAAAACGCATAATAAGATATAAGCTACTGAACAAGGGTTTTATCGTGTCCTTCAATGTGGTGTTTCATGGAATAACTACCGAGACGCCCTTTTTTCCTTTACACAACTCTGGAGGCAGGAGGGGCCATATCCAACCAATGTTACACAACAATTTACCACTACAATACACACAATCAAAAAAATGCAATCCTCATATCCGCAACAATATATATATATATATATATATACTGAAACGCAAATGAAACTTACCACCTTTGAAACCTTGAAATATCAACAATAACACTGCGTGTAGTAAATGTGTGAACCTATTTGTGGACAATAGTGTCCTCACTGTCAGACAAAACGGTCATGGGTGGTCACTTGAACCTTCAATGGTCACTTCATAGCACAGCTGTTGAACAGCCGTTTTGACTGTCAGTGATTAGCCATGGGGTACGGGATGATTTTAATGAGCTGCACGTGATGTCTTGATATTGGCTTTAAAAAGGTCAATGCAAAATGGGCATTTCAATCAACATTCCACGATTGTCAAGGGATCAACGGCAGCGTGCCCTGGGCATGCTGCAAGGCGGACTGAGCTACCGTGAGGTGGCACGTCGCCTTGGCTGTTCACACCAGACGATATCGGCCCTGGTGGACAGAGACACCCTCCACAACTCTGCAGATGACAGACCTCGATCAGGGAGGCCAAGAGTCACCACTGCAAGGCAGGACAGGCAGATGGTCCGAAGTCACCTGCGGGATCGATTCCGTCCAGCATCCCGCACTGCGGCAGAAACTCCGGGGCGTACAAACCCACGGATCTCCAATGATACTGCACGAAGACGACTGCATGACTATGGTCTGACTGCCAGAAGACCATACAGAGGCCCCGTGATGACGGCTGCCCATTGCCGCAACTGACAGAGATGGTGCCAGCAGCATCAGCGGTGGACCTTGGCGCAGTGGAACGAGGTCGCTTTCAGCGATGAGTCAAGGTTCTGTGTGGACAGTCCTGATGGACGTGAGCGTGTCTGGAGAAGAACTGGTGAGCGATATGCCGATTGTTGCGTGTGTCAAGCCAACAGGTGGGGTGGCCCAAGTGTGATGGTGTGGGCCACCATATCAGGCCGGTACAGGACGCCACTGGTGGTTGTGGATGGGAATCTTAACGCCCAGCGGTATGTGGATAACATCCTGCGACCTCATCTGCTGCCATTCCTGCTAGACCACCCAGAACTGAGAACCTTTCAGCATGACAACGCTCGTCCCCATGCTGCTCGCTTTACCACTGCATTTCTCCAAGGCGAGAACATCAACACCATGCAGTGGCCTGTGCTCTCCCCTGACCTGAATCCCATAGAGCACCTGTGGGATGAGCTTGGGAGACGCGTAGTTGGCAGGGCCAGGACACGGGCAGAGCTGCTTCAGACATTGAGGACTGAGTGGGACAGAATCCAGCAGCAATCCATCCAAAGACTGGTAGGCAGTATATGCCGACGATGCACTGCCTGTATCCAAAACAATGGTGGCCACACACGCTATTGAAAGGGGACTGACATTGCACCCTGTGCTGTTCTGTACTGTAGAACAAACTGATGAGATGGTGTATCTTGGTCAAAAACTTGACGTCATCAATAAAATGCCAATGTTTCAATTAGCAATTGTTGGTTTGTTTTATTTTGAACTGTTACAATTTTATTACATTTCAAACAAGTGGTAAGTTTATTTTGCGGTCTTCTGGCAGTCAGACCATAGTGATGCAGTCGTCTTCGTGCAGTATCATTGGAGATCCGTGGGTTTGCACGCCCTGGAGTTTCTGCCGCAGTGCGGGATGCTGGACGGAATCGATCCCGCAGGTGACTTCGGACCATCTGCCTGTCCTGCCTTGCAGTGGTGACTCTTGGCCTCCCAGATCGAGGTCTGTCATCTGCAGAGTTGTGGAGGGTGTCTCTGTCCACCAGGGCCGATATCGTCTGGTGTGAACAGCCAAGGCGACGTGCCACCTCACGGTAGCTCAGTCCGCCTTGCAGCATGCCCAGGGCACGCTGCCGTTGACCCCTTGACAATCGTGGCATGTTGATTGAAATGCCCATTTTGCACTGGCCTTTTTAAAGCCAATATCAAGACATCACGTGCAGCTCAGTAAAATCATCCCGTACCCCTTTGCTAATCACTGACAGTCAAAACGGCTGTTCAACAGCTGTGCTATGAAGTGACCATTGAAGGTTCAAGTGACCATCCGTGACCGTTTTGTCTGACAGTGAGGACACTATTGTCCACAAATAAGTTCACACATTTACTACACGCAGTGTTATTGTTGATATTTAAAGGTTTCAAAGGTGGTAAGTTTCTTTTGCGTTTCAGTGTATATATATATATATATATATATATATATATATATATATATATATATATATATATATATATATATATATATATATATATATATATATATATATATATATATATATATATACAGTGGAACCTCGACTTACGAGTGCCCCAACTTACGAGTTTTTCGAGATACGAGCCGTCACTGGCAGTTTATTGCTTTGAGATGCGAGCCGAGATCCGAGTTACGAGCTTTCGCCACCCGGTCACGTGGTTATCTTGCCGTGCACGTACAGTATCTCTGTCGTAGTATAGCGCTGCATTTTAGTTTTCGCATTTCGGTTATTTTGAGTTTACGCCGCCAGGCGGGCTCCGGTCACGTGGTTATCTTGCCGTGCACATACAGTATCTCTGTCGTAGTATAGCGCTGCATTTTAGTTTTCGCATTTCGGTTATTTTGAGTTTACGCCGCCAGGCGGGCTCCGGTCACGTGGTTATCTTGACGTGCACGTACAGTATCTCTGTCGTATAGCGCTAATGATATATAGCGCCGCCGATAATGATATGATAATTTATGATAATCTATGCAGCACGACATGGTCCTCACGTCACACAAGGCGCCTTTGCCGGCGCAAAACGGCTCTCTCAGGGTCAAACTCGGTATCGTTTTGAGCGCACGGTTCAGACCTTCAAGAAAAAGTTTATTTTGTAAAAATCGAGCCACGCGTTCAAAAGATATGACCGGTTTTGTTCGCCGGCACGTCGGCGCTCGAATCGAATCGAGTTAAAACGAACACTGCCGTTGTCGGGTCCGTCTGAGACAACCACCGGGCCTAGAACGCTGGGACCGGTCTCGTTGGATAGGCCTGGATCAGATCTCGAAACGCTGGAAGCTGCACCTCTCTGTGATAATCTTGTGGACCATGACAAGAGATCGTGCGACACGTGGTTATCTTGCCGTGCAAGTACAGTATCTCTGCCGTCAACTTGTTCAGAGTGCCGGCGATAGCTCGCCTTCTCTTTGTGGAAAACACGGTGAGATCCTTAACATCCAACAACTAATGGGACGCAAACGGGGCGCCCAGTTTAGCGGTACACACATTGATGAATCACCCTGCCTGTGATTCACCCATGACAGGTTATAGCTGGGTCGGGATTCAAACCCAGGCTGGACAGTTTAGACTTTAGAGTCAAGTGTGCGTACCTCCAGTCCAGGCCATTCTGCCAACTTGTATGCTGCATACAGGTGAAATATAAAGCGCGAGATATTTTTATATATACTGTATATTTAAAAAAAAATTGGTGTGGTTTTTGGCGGGCTGGAACGGATTAATAGCATTTCAATGGGGAAATTTGATTTGAGATACGAGCAATTTGAGTTACGAGCTCGGTCACAGAACGAATTAAACTCGTAAGTCAAGGTTCCACTGTATATATATATATATATATATATATATATATATATATATATATATATATATATATATATATATATACACACACACACAGACTTGGCATTTAATATGGAATATTTTTTTTGTGGGGGTGAACTTACTTTTCATTGTGGGGCGTGAGCCCCTCCCCCTTTGTCCTCTTTTACCATTTGACCAAGTATAACCAATTATATGTTTGGTTTGATTGTTTACTGTATCCTTTTAATACTTATATTCTTTCCATGTCTTTGAAAGCTGGCTGTACCCTTAAAGTAAGTTAAATGCTTTACAAACCTTTGCCCTGTGTTGGCACAATCCCCTGTTCCCCATACTTCGGCCTTGGTTGCACTTTGCTATCTTTCTGGCCTCTGCCAATTTCCTGTATGTTGGCTCATGTATGACTGTTCCCTCCCTACATACTTTCCCACCAAAGGACTTTTAGTTACATTACTTTGTTGTTTGAAATGCCTTTGAAGCATTATATACTTTATGTGATTTCATGCCTTGTAATGGCATGTTCTCTTTACCTGTTAAAATCCAGAGTTTGTTCCCATACTGTGGCCACGCCACAGCTGCATTGTTGCTATACTCCTCCATATTCTCAACATCCATCTTGATGACAGCTTTACTCCTTATCTCCTTCTTTCCCTTCAAACCTCAATGATTTCCCTTCAAGCTTCAATGATTATGATATTGAAGGCAAAACCCTTGCCTGGCCTCGGACTTCCTTAACTAATTGAACAACAGGGACTTAGGTAGGGGCCATGTGAGTCCACCCTTTGTCTCCTGTCCTGATGTTAAACCACACCCCTATCTTTCCTATATATATTGAAGCCCTGATCAAACCTTTTCGGAGCATCTTGTTGTAGTGTTGGTCATTTGTGTGAGCTTCCTGCGACATCCTGTTTTCCGCAAGCTTGTGTAAACGAGTTCTAATAAATATATCTGTTGCTCCTTCTCTGAGTCCTCTGAGTCCCAAGTTCTAAGTCCCATTCCGACATATGGTGGCAGCGGTGGGATCAGTCTGTGCAGTCCGGGACGCGGTCCCAGGCAAGTGAGTGGTGAGACCAGCTGGCAATTGATCCGGGTCAGGTGAGCTGTGGTTTTCTTTTGTTTTTTCCTTTGTAGCCTGGGGGTCAGTCCAAATTGTAACCCACTCTCTTGCTCGGGTGCCGTTTGTTCCGTTTCCTGCTCAAACCTGAACCACGAACCTAAATTTAAATACGGACCGCTTGGGTCCTGGAGCAACTGACTGTTTATGGACTCGTCAGGGTAACGTTACGTAAGGGGAAGTGCCCCACGTTGGGCGCCCGAGGGTAAGGGGTAATAGATCTCTGGGTTGCGAGGGTAAGGATAAGGGCGGCGTCCCAATCCGAGGCCTACCCAGGAGACATTGGAATCATAAGTAAGGTTAGAAGTATCATAAGGGCGTAGGACGCCAGGAAAAGTAAGGTACGGTTAGGTTAGACAGCTGTGAAGGCGGGCGAGCCTCTCAGGAGTTAGGTTAGACAGCTGTGTAGGCGGGCGAGCCTCTCAGGAGTTAGGCAGATGGCCGTACCTCGTGCAGGCAGGCGAACCTCGCGGGTACAAGGCTACGTCGGTAAACTAAATTTTCCTAGGATGGGTAATAAGACTGTGAAGGCAGGTGAACCTCTCAGAAATACCCCAGCATATTTCATGTTTAGGAGGCATGGCTATGACGCTGCGAGACCAGGGAAGTCATGGGTTGCGCTGACTAAGGATCTAGGTGAACCGTGGCCCGAAGGACGGTCTTTTGCGCTGGAAAAATTGGACGCGTTGTATGGGGCATTAGAAAAGTTAGAACAGGATACGAAACACTTCCCGCCTGTCTATTGGAAAGTCTTTGGTTGGTGGAAGGAAGAAGCGATGAAGCGACAGGCAAGGTCGAAACAGGCCAGCCTGGCCGGTGAGGTATTAAAACTCAAGGGCCTGAGGAAACAGGCGAATAAAATGCAGGATGAAGCGGTTAAGGAAATAGAGAGGCAGGCTAACGCGCGACTCATGCCGCTCATTGAAAATCCAGACCCCGCAGTAGGGGAGGTAGTAACCAATCTCCCCTCCCCAGCCCCAGACCTAAGCCCCGTCCCAGGGCTTCAGGCGCCACCTATCCTTTCTGCGCCCCGCCACCACCTCCCTGCAACCCCGCTACCATCGCACCCCAGTAACCCCAGGGGCCAACACCCCACGGCTCGAAGGTCGTTACCCCCCAGAACCATCCGAGCCAGGGAAATCCGTTTGCACAGCTCGGGGCTAACGGGATAAATAATGGGACCGATATTGCAGGGTTCCCACCACCCATGGGACAGGACGGGTTATACCCCTCACTGGTAGGCTGTAATGGGAACGAGACCCCCCAAACGACCCCATTGGAATGTCAGGAAATAACAGAAAGGAAAACATTGTGCCCCTTACAAGTTATTGGAGTTAATGCTCAAGGTCAGGGGGTTCGAGAAAGGGTACCATGGAAAGAAGCCGCTTTAACAGTAATGCGGGAAAGGATTCAACATTTGCTTATCGATGACCCACGACAGATAGTACCAACCATGTCGAATTGGTTTTTAGTTGGCGAGTGCGACTATCGAGACATAACCCATATGGGAGTATCCGTGCTCCCACCCAAGGTATGGGAAAGGGCTAGACAAAGAGCACAGTGGCCGATGGAGGATCCAAGGGCGGCAGGAGCGGGCCAGATAACACAAGTACAATGGGAGGATCCAAAGGTCCGGTTGCTAGAGTCCATTGAGCTGGCGCTGTTGCCAGCAGGAGGTCCGGACTGGGGAAAAATCGGGGCCATAAAACAAAAGGCAGGAGAATCAATTGGAGATTATCGGGAAAGGTTGGAAAAGGCCATCGCGCGCTGGGGAGGACTGGGTCCGATTGCAGCTGGTAGGGCTACCCCAACCATTGGTAAACCAATATCTGATAGAGGGGCTCCGGCCGGCATTAAAAAAACAGGTACAGTCTGTCCTTTTCGGCTGGAAGGGAATGACAACCAATGATTTATTCGACAAGCTGGAACAATGCCCGGGCTCCTCCTTGGAGGAAAGGAAGGACATTAAGGAGGAAATATTGCAAATGTATGTCCAGGAAAAACAGGCTCAACTTAATCAGAATAAAAGGGGAGATCGGAGTCAGGGCCACGTACGTGCTAACTATCCACCCAATTGGTGGAAGACGGCTTCTCATGGCGGACGCGAATGCTGTGGGTCGGGCAACTATAGAGGCAATCCTCCAAATGGGGAAATGATTAGTCATGGGGAAGATGGGTGTGATGGATATGTCGACGATAATGGCCAACTCGACATGGATAAGGCTAGACAGCAAATCCCTACACAATGGATGCAACCCCCACCTCCTCCCCTTCCTACTCCTCCTCAAACCCCTCAAATTTGGACCATACCAGGACCCCCTCCCCAAAATTGGCACCCACCAAGACCCCTTCTCCAAAACCCTGGACCACCCCCCAATAGTTGGACGCAGGATGGAGAGAAGGGGACCTGGGCCCTGCCTCGGGGTCCGCCGCAATGGCAACAAGTAAACCAGTCACAGTGGGGGCCGCCAGACCGACGGCTGGGTGGAAGGGGAGTCGTAGAGGGACGACCTGTGCCCTCCGCACCGCCGTTTCCGCAGGAACCGTGCTTCTATTGCAAGCAAATGGGACACTGGAGACGCGATTGCCCAAGTGCTCATAGGGGGTTTCCGTACCAGGGCCATCGCGGGGCCTATTGACGGGATGCTAGCGGGTCGCCTAAGGAGTGTCCTCTCTTGACCATGACGCCGGCAGATGAGCCGACCTTGACGCTGGACGTGGAGTCGTGGACGGACGACAATTAGAGTTCCTTGTCGATACGGGCGCGACCCACAGTACAATTAACGAGGGGCAACTGCCATCTTTGCGCCCCACGGCAAGGAACGTTCAAATAATGGGCGTTTCGGGCTTACCCCAAGCGCTTCCTATTTCGGAGGAAGTGCGAGTAACATGCGGCCCGCTAGAGGCTAAACATGCTTTCTTGATGACCACTACCGCCCCAACAAATTTGCTGGGACGGGACTTACTGTGCCGATTGGGCTGTCAGATTTCATGTACAGAGCAGGGAGTTTTCGTAGATGTCGCGGAATCTAAACACGACTCGTTGATGATGGCATTGTCTCGTCCCGGCCCCACCGCGTATTGGTGGCGCTTGGAAGAAGAGGTTCTGGCTACTTGGACACATATCATAGATAATGTGTGTTTGGACAGTCCAGTTGTGCGAGAATGGCTACAACTGCACCAAATCTCGATAAAACACAAAGGATAATCCACCCCACTGCACGGCTTATTACGATGCGGAGGGTGAGGATGAGGATTACCGAAAGAAGGTTAAGGCAGAGCTGGGTAAGCGCACGCCACTACACTTATCACGGATATGGATCGGCCGTGAGGGGATAGGTATCGAGGTAATCCTATCCGCGAGTCAGCGTGCGTTGACCCAATACCCCGCAGGAGCGGCCGCCCATGTTACCCTCACTACTGCCAAGGGGTGGCCGCCGGAAAGTGTAGGTTGGATGGTGGGGCGATTACAGAAAGTTCCCTTACAAGGTTATTGGTTTAAGAGGGGCCACTGGACTGTGAGACAGCTCAATAACGGTGAAGGGTACTCGATTGACATTAAGACACAACTGAGGGATGGAGTGTTCGAAGAGGCAGAGTTGCCCCCTAAGGGCAACTATGCCATGCGAGCGGTTCTAACGGACCCGGGTGAGTCAGACTACCTCCTGGCGGAGGTGCCGGATGACTTATGGCCTCGGTCCGACGATGAGGTTGGACGGATGCGAGACGCCGAACCTTTAGTGATATCAGTGCAGCCGGGGATGCGCTTGCCAAACGTGAAACAGTATAAATTACGACCCGAGGCTGACGTAGGCATAGCACCAGTAATTCAATCCCTGGTGGAGCAGAAAATTATCGTGGAAACTAACAGCCCATGTAATACACCAATTCTGCCAGTAAAAAAGCCGACAAAAGATAAATGGAGGTTTGTACAGGATTTAAGGGAGGTGAACAAGGTGATACAAGGTATACACCCACTAGTGCCGAATGGAGAGACCCTTATGATGTCAATTCCGTCGGACGCAACATACTTCACAGTTATTGACCTTTGTTCTGCGTTTTTCTCTGTGCCTATCGCGGCTGAGTCACAATACTTGTTCGCTTTCACCCATAGGGGGCGACAGTATACTTGGACAGTGCTACCTCAGGGGTTTTCAGATAGCCCCACTCTGTTTTCCCGGGTGCTGCACCGCGACCTGGCGGATGTGGAATTGAAGGGAGGGTCAGTGTTGTTGCAGTACATTGACGATTTATTGATTTGTTCCCCTTCTAAGGAGGCATGCGAAAAGGATTCCATGGCCCTATTAAAGGCCTTGGCGGCCAAAGGCCACAAAGTAGGCAGACCAAAACTTCAATTTGTGCGGAAGGTTGTAACTTACTTGGGACACACCATTTCGCATGGGAAACGGGAATTGGATGCTGGACGGGTGACCGCTATCATGGAGATGCCTCGGCCACGCACGCAACGGCAAATGCTGCGCTTCCTAGGTATGACGGGATACTGCCGCACTTGGATACTTGATTTTGCGCTGCTGGCTAAGCCACTGTACGAGGCGACCAAATCAAACGCCCCGGAAGAATTGGAATGGACGGATGAATTGAAGCGATGTTTCGTAGGGCTGAAAAAGGCGTTGGTCACGGCACCGTCATTAGGACGCCCAGATTATGCGAAACCATTCATCCTTTACACTCACGCCGTGAGAGGTTTCGCCCAGTCTGTCTTGACACAGACCCATGGGGGACAAGGAGCGACCGGTGGCCTACTTTAGTAAAAAGTTAGACCCGGTCGAACAAGGGTTTCCGGTGTGCCTGCAAGCCGTGGCAGCGGCCAGGTACGCAGTAGAAAGAACAGCGGACATTGTAATGGGTCATGCGGTAATGCTACGGGTGCCGCATTGTGTCACTTCGCTGTTGCTACAGCGAAGCACACAGCATTTGTCTAACACTAGATTAATGCAATACGAATCCACACTGATCACTGCAGCCAACATCACGATCGAACGTTGCACAACACTCAACCCAGCCTCACTGATGCCCACCCCAGAGGAGGGCGAACCCCATGTGTGCGCCGACGTTGTGCAGCTGGTCTCCACGGTGCGATCGGATTTAAAGGACAATCCCCTAGACTACCCCGATTGTACATATTATGTTGATGGATCAGCTAGGCGCGCATGGGACGGTTTCCTGTTATCCGGGTACGCTGTGTGCTCAGATAGCGAGACGGTAGAAAGTGGGCATCTTCCGCCTACATTTTCCGCACAGCAGGCAGAGCTGTGCACCTTGACCAGAGCGTGCAGCTTGGCGGAAGGCCTTGCCGTCAACATTTACACAGATTCGGCCTACGCTCACGGAGTAGTCCACGATAAAGGGGCCATCTGGAAGATGAGAGGTTTCCTCACATCTGCAGGTTCAGTGATAAAGAACGGCGCGTTGGTAGAAGGGCTCCTCCGAAGCATTTTACTTCCCCGCGCTATCACGGTGATTAAATGTCGTGGCCACCAAAAGGCGGACACAGACGTTGCCCGGGGCAATACAAGGGCGGACGAGGCGGCAGGAAAGGCCGCCAACCAACAGATAGAACACAACATGCCAATGGTGACACGAGCAAAGGCGACATCCGCACAGATTGCTGACATACCGACTGAAGGACCACCCGCCACACCAACTAAGGATGATATCATAAATTTGCAAAACCCTGCGCCAACGGCCGAACACGAGGACTGGATCAAACGAGGGGCGATACGCCCCGGGTCAGGGGAGATCTGGACCCTTGACGAGAAACCTATAGCACCCCAGGCGTTACTGCCTTGGCTGGCACGCATGGCACATCAAAATGGTCATGTGTGCCAGAGGGGGGTGATGGGACAGATAAACTACACTTGGGCGGCACCAGGACTGTCACGGATTGTATCCGAAGTGTGCCGATCGTGTGTGGTCTGCCAGCAACACAATAGAGGGGCGCCGCCGAGACATGCACATGACGGGGGTCGCCCCCCGCCGAGTGGGCCGTTCGCAAATATCGAGTTCGATTTCACGGAATTGGAACCAAGCATGTCATTTCGCTATGTGTTGGTAATCGTAGATACGTTCACCAAATGGGTCGTAGCCTACCCATGTGTCAGGTCCGATGCCCCGACAGTAGTGTAGCGCCTCGTGCGGGATTTTATGTGCAGATTTGGCATCCCCCAGATAATTTCGTCAGATCAAGTGGGCCATTTCACGGCGAAGGTGGTCACGGGCAACCTGAAGGCGTTGGGCGTGAAACAGTCCTTCCATTGCGTTTACCACCCACAGTCATAGGGACTTGTGGAACGAACGAATAAGACTTTAAAGAATAAACTAGCAAAACTTTGCGCAGACACAGGCTTGAGGTGGCCGGAGGCTCTCCCAATTGCATTGATGAGCATCCGTTCCACCCCGGGTCGCACGACGGGCCTTTCCCCCCACAAAATATTGATGGGACGACCTATGAGCTTGCCCGTCTCAGCTCCGACGGACATGTCCACCCTTGCTTTGCCGGTGATGGATGACATGCTTTTGAGATTTTGCATAGGCTTGTCCAATGTGGCGCGCAGCATCCATGCTTGAGTACGAGAGGCGCTGCCTGAACCAATAGGCCACGCCATCCACGACTTCCACGCCGGTGACTGGGTGCTCGTAAAGCACTTCACCCGCAAAGCTGCTTTGGAGCCACGGTGGAAGGGACCATTCCAGGTGCTACTGGTCACACCGACGGCAGTCTTCTGCGAGGGTAAACCTTCGTGGATTCACGCCACCCATTGTAAGTTGTCCATTCCCGCACCACAGGCCACACAAGACACCGCACCCCACACTGCTTAAGACAATGCACCTTTTAGGGCACTATAGTCTCCTAAGGGCGGCGATGATGGTCATGATGATGGGAATTCTGGGTAGCTGCCTAAAAAACCCTGCCAAAGATAGGCTTCTGAACTTTAACCCACTGAGAGAGGATCTCCCCAAATACCCAGGACCTGACAACTACACGTTATTTAAACTTTACCCCGTCAAATACATAACGGCTCCCCGGGGACAGGGGATAGTAGTACATTGCTGCGAGTTGGAGACAAATTTCAAGTGGTTATCTGTAAGATGGATGGAAGCCATGGTGGTATACAATGGGACACCACAGGCACGCATGACAACCCCACGCATAGTCCTAACTAAAATTAGAAAGGTGAAAAATGGAAAGTTTACTGGGGCCGTGAATAGTCACGCCGCCGCAGGATATCAATGGGGCACGGGCATCGACAATACTACTCTCCTACTGACGCATGCCCTCGTCGGCCCACACACCACGATAATACTTGAATGTGGAATATGGCCCCCGCGCACGCTGATTAAAAGGAACAAAAAGAAGGGGGATACCCAACACCAATTCCGGCCTAGTTGCGCCGCCTACGTCATTAAACCCCCTCCTGCCCAGGAAGTAAGGAGGGAGCCAGAGGAGAACACATACTGGAAGGTCGCACGGCATATGGCCACAGTACAGAACAGGACACGGTGTTGGATGTGTATGCACCTTCCCCGCACCAGCACAGCAGGAATACCAATGGTAGTGTTACCCCTATCACTCAATGATTTGTGCTCGAAGCCACTAGACACCAAATGCATTAGTACAACCCTGACAGGCCAAGGTTCTGACGGAACCGCGTGTAAACGGGTTTTTCAGTACAACCCCCCCATCCAGTCCCGACACTTTGCGGAACGTCCGGCGCCGGTTTGGGTCAAGCCGGCAAGGGGGGCCCTCTGCTTAGAAGGAAAGGGCCAAGTAATGGTAGGCAAATCCGTGTGTAGGAATACCCTCCCCACGGACCCTAGGAAAGGGAAACACAGGCTGTTAGTGAATGTTACAAGCTCGCGATTACATAACCTCACACACCTCCAGTTGGCATGGAGAGGGGAAAACGGGACTAACACTATCCCAGGCCTTCTCACTTGCATGACCACCCATTTAGTGGCTCCGCACGGGACCATGTTTGTATGCGGGAATAAAGCTTACCCGTATTTACCTGATAATTGGGGAGGAATTTGCTATTTAGGATCAGTTTTCCCAGAGATGGAACTGCGACAACACTTGCATAATACCACTGCACTCATAAGGACACAAAGAAGCACCTATTGGCACGACGACGACACCACCACCTTACACGGCGCTGATTGGGAGAAAGCCATTAGTTTCTTCTTCCCATGGGCTGGGACGGTCATGAACAGTTACCGCATTGACAAAATTGCGTTAATCTTAGAAAGGGTGGCCAACGACACCGCTACAGCACATGACGAAATGTTGGGCACGGTTGTCCACTTGCGTACAATGGTTATGCAAAATAGGGTTGCTTTAGACATGTTACTGGCAGAACGAGGAGGGGTATGTGGGATAATTAAGGGTAAATGTTGTACTTTTATTCCTGATCCTTCACAGGGGGTCAGTGCTGCTATTATAAGGTTAAGAGAAAGTGCGCATATATTGACAAAGGATCGAATGGATCGGGAAGCCTCCCACCAGTGGCTTACTGACTGGTTTAAAGGATGGACAGGTACGATAGTGAAGTGGATATTGACCGCCTTGGCAATAGTCCTTGGAATTGTGGTTTGTTGTGTACTAATCAAGGCTTTAGTCCTTGCGTGTGTGAGAAAGTTTACCACAGGATGGACACCGAAGACGACACCAGAAAAGGCCATGGTGATGACCGACAAGCTGACCATGGATCCAGATGACACTCCGGCCGTCGACGTGACTGCAGATCACGGATCCTGGAACGACGACCCGAACGAGTCACTGGGCCGCGACAATGAGATCTCCGCTTCTGAAGATTGTTCTTCCGTTGTTGATGTTACCGATAATGATTTTGATTACACAGTGGCGGACCTCAGAGCATTTCAGGCTGCCAGGACGCCGATGACTCTGGACCCCAACATGTCGCATGCAGACGCCAACGAGTACCTAAGGGAGGCCTCTCGTTTTTTCTCAATGTGTAAGGCTATGACTGTTGCCGGCCGCCTACGCCGCAGGCCTAAGCCACCTGAGGATAATGTTACTGATGATGATTCCGATGATGATGTGGGCCACTTGCAAGGGTCCCCGACTGATGTTTATGTCTCAATGCAGGCTTTGCCTCTTTATGTTTCACGAGCTCACCTTTATGTCTCACAAGCTCACAATGGTTCAAACGTCACTGACCCAACTCTGGATTTCGACCCAACTCCGGACCCATCTGCAAACCCGGGCCTGGATGGTGAGGAACTCAACATTGGAGATGCTCTGAGTTCCGAATCTGATTGTCTTGAAGGTTCGTCCATGGATAACGACGGTGGAAGCAGCATCGCCTCGGACGACTTCGACTTTGATCCAAAGGAAGTTTCTCTCCCTCCTTTGGACCGTTAAGCTTTATTTTTTGGCCATAGGTTTAAGCCACCTGATACTGATGACGTTGTGTTTTCCCCAGACCACCAGCACATAAGAGGCCTCATGAACATGAATATCGATTGAGCGCCGAAGATCTACAAGGATTGCGCCTGGAGATGCTTGGGCGAGCTCCAGTCGGGGGGGAGTCCCGGCCGCACCTCTGTGGTCCAAGGGTGGGTCGGGAGATCCTCCTGGGTGTGGACCCTGGCCGAACCAGAGGTCTTCGTTGTGGATCTGACACGCTATTCGATCTTCATGCCTCTACGGTCTCACATCATACACCCACATACACCCGACTCACATCGTACACCCACATACACCCACATACCCGTGGATCATCCTGCTGAGTGCGATGTGTGGTGCCTTGGGTGCGGGACATGCTCACTGGGCTGCATTCGCGTGGTATGCTTAGTGAACCTTTTACATTGCCTATTTCACTACTCTTGGAGGATCTTACATGGAGGATCTTACACGCTATTCGATCCCACTGCAATCGGCACTGGCGGTGTTGTCTGGTCAGCCGTAGCTTTCTCAGGGGACGCCTGGCACGATAGCCTGCTTGAACCAGTCATTGGTTGACTAGCCTTCTGGATACAGGCACATTTGTCAGTTGCTGCCACTCAGCCCTAAGCCGATTAGCTGACTTGGTACGGCCATTGCGGACTAACCGGTGCAGCTGGCGATCATCCCTCCTTGTGGTTCTGTGGGGACGTTCTGGCCTCAGTGTTGGAGTAGGGACACCCCTCTGAGCATTTCGTTTCAGGATCTTTGACACCTGACCTTGAGTGATGCCATACTGCCGAGCAATAGCACGCTCTTTCATGCCGTAATTTCGTAAAGCCACCACTCCATGACAAACAGCATTGTCGAGTTGACGGACCATCTCCAGAGGAAGCGGCAATAACTTTTGGAGACGTGCAGCAGTTGTTTTCCACGAATACAGAACGCAACAACTCTTGTGTACCCGACTGTGAAGCCAATCATCAAATGCACCTGTCCGTACATTTTGCCACGCCACCTGTGATATAATCCTGTTGTTGACTTCTTGCTGCGACAGACAATCAGTGACATGGTTCTTTCAACAAATAAATCATCAAAGTGTAAAAGAAACTCACCAGATTGATATACTGAGTTAAGAAAGTAAACCCAAGTCAAGAAAAAAAATATTCCATATTAAATGCCCAAGTCTGTATGTATGTATTTATATATATATATATATATATATATATATATATATATATATATATATATATATATATATATATATATATATTGTTGCGAATATGGAAATTGGCCTCCATATCCGCTTGTAAATATTCCCCTATTTCCCCAATACTCCCCAACTATCCCCAATCCCCCATTCCCTAGTCCCATTGTCTGTAAACGACACTCAGTAGAGCCGATCTCCCCCTTCTTCCCCCATTAAATGTCATGCCCAGGTCCACCGCATCTCACGTAGACAACTATAGGACATCTTGCTAGTTATTCTTAGTCTATGTCAGTTAAGGACTCGTTTCCATTAATTCTGACTCTTCGTTGCACCAGAATGTGATCGTATGGCACCAGTAGTGAGTTTAGGACCTCCCCATACCTCCCCGCATCTCTTCCCCATGAAGAAGCTCCAACAACAACAACTACAACAGCAGAGGGGGGCGGCGCGGCGACGGCGCGGGGAGTGGGCATCCTCCCTCCGGCTCGGTTAGCCGCCATGGCCCATGTGCTCCAGGTTACGGGGTTACCACGAAGGGGCTGGCCGTCAGTTCCTCGTCAGGGGCGGAGCCCGGTAACCCCCCTCCCGCACCCAATGAGAGCAACGGGCCGATGCCATATGGGGCGGAGCTAACGAGCCGAGGGCGTGACTCCCCGCCGGATATACGAAGCGACTCACCGGAAGTGAGAGAGATGCGCCTCAGCCACGAACGAAAGAACCAGACGCCACCTCGAGCGCTGTGAGACCTCCCGCATCTCTGGACTGGGCCGCGCTATTCTGTCCTCGAGCCAGGTGCACCTGAGCCATCGACTGCCGCTTTCCTTGCCATCAATCCCCGTGTGAGTCAGTTTTGTCCCGTTTGTCTGTCGTCTGTCGGGGTTAATATAAGAGTGTGTCTAAGTGCCTATCTTCCTATGTTGTCTCTCTCGTCCCTGTAATCTGACCTTCCGTATATCCCATAATAGAACCTCCTCCGGAGGCCTTGAGAACCGTATCCCTGGTGTCGTGTCATTTTAATCCCAGCCGTTGTGTCCTTTTCCTCCATTGATTTAGCATAGCGCGATTAGTCAACGTCCGGGTATAATCGGGTAACTTGTACGGATACGGCGGCCATTCCGCTCGGCCCACCATACCATCAAAGTCGTATCTGTAACAATTGGTGTCAGGAGTGAGATTCGATCCGGAGCCCGTTTTTTACGCGCTCGAAATTATAACGGCGAAATTTGGTTTTGTTTTACGAAAATAAAAACCCGAATTTTGAAAGTCGCGCTATGGCAGACCAAGGTAGAGGAGAGTGAGGCAGGGTCGGTCCAGGACCAAATTGAGGGACGCGAGGAGAGCGAAGCAGCGAGGGTAGCAGACGCACAAAATAGCGTCGTCGTTGCGCCCGACAATACGGGCGCGCAAAATGGCGCCTCGCACATGGCCACGGCGCCCACGCCCGCGACCGTGGTAGCGCCACCGGGGGATTTGAATCTTTTTTTTATCCAAATGAAGGCCCTTATGGATGCTCAGAATGAGCGATTGGAAAACAGAATGGGGGAGCGACTAGGAAATCAAATCGGGGAGTTAGACAAGAAATTTGGGAAGTTAGACAATAATTTTGAGGGGTTAGACAATAATTTTAAGGAGTTAGACAAGAAAATTGGGAAGTTAGACAATAATTTTGAGGGGTTAGACAACGGGATAAAAGAGGTAAAGAATGGGTTAATGGGGGTAGAAAACAGAATGGCCGCTCAAGAGAATCAAATGGAAGGGATGCAAAAGGGGTTAGAGGGGTTAGAAAACACTATGGAAGGCAAATTGAGGGACATGAGGGACCAAGCGGAAAGGGAAGTTAAACAAATGGGGCAGCAGATAGAGGGGGTCAGAATGGGGGTAGAAACCAAACTGGATGCTCACAGGGAGGAAATGGAGCAGATGAGGGTGGCATCTGGGCAGGAGATGCAAGTGATGGGAGAGGAGATCAGAAGAGGAGTGAGTGAGGAGGTCGGAGGAGTGCGCGAGGAGGTGAGGCACTGTAAGGAGCGCATGGAGAAGGAGGTGAGAAAGGGGACTGTAAAATTGCAAGGTGGTATAGAGGAGTTGACGCTGGGAGTAGAACAACTGACAGTGGGACAAAAGGAGATGGGGGACCAGGTAAAGAAGAACACGGCGGTAATAGAGGGTTTAAAATCGACACAGAAGGAGATGAAAAAGGACGTAGGGGTAATTAAAAAAGAGTGTCAGACGGTACATGAGGACCTGACGAGAAAAATGGACAAGGTGGTAGAGGTGATGGAGGTTAAAGAGCGGGAGGTGCGGGAGCACATAGAAAAAAATAGAGTGGAGTTAGAGGAAGAACTTAAAGGGGCGCACGAGGAGATGAAGGAGGTGAAGCAGAAATTAGAAGAAGTGGAAGAAGGGGTGAGCGAAATTAAGAAGCGACGGAGAGAGGATAAGAAAGATAAAAGTGGAGGTAAAAGAATTGGTCCAAAGTCTGTGTTTGGATCGTGATGATGTGCTCATTAACCGGATGAGGGATTCGCAGGTGATGGAGGAGAAGCGAAGAGGAAGAGGACCCGGTGTAAGTGGTGACCAATATGGTCGTGCGTATGATGCGCCAGGTGATTTGATAAGCTTGGGGGTCGAGATAGACCCGGATGTTCGAGAGAGGCCAAGAGTGAGGTGTATGGCTGGTCCGGAGGGTATGGAACGAGAGGTGCGAGGTGTGGGTGAGCAAGGTTGTGGTGGTATGGAATGGGTAGCGGGTTGCGGAGGTGTGACCCATGCATCGACACCAACAGGGGTAGTTGTTGGAGGGACCGGGGAGGCACGAGAGCCCATTGGGGGTAATGTACTGTGGGGGCCCGGCCGGTTCGGCCCCGCGCTGACCCCGCAAGGGGCGACGCACGGGGTCCGGCAGGCGGGCAACGACTCGCATGCGAGGTGGTCCCACAAGGTCCCACTCGCGCCGTATGACGGCAAGAGTGATCTACGCGCGTACCTGGCGCAGTTCGACTGTGTGTGTAAGGGCAACGGTTGGGGTGAGGACGAAGGTGGAGTACACCTGGTGGCCGCACTGCGCGGCGCGGCGGCGGAGGTGCTGACGGCATTACCAGCGGGTGCTCTCACCCTGCCAGCCCTCCGCGACGCCCTAATTAATCGATTCGGAATAGAACAGCAGAGCGAGCTTGTTAAAGTTCAGCTCGCGCTGCGAAAGCGCAAGCCCCAGGAAGCCATCGGGGAACTTGCCCACGACATTCGCCGCGCAGTGGGGATCGCACATGCTAGCATGGCAGCGGATTCCCGGGAAAGCCTGGCGCTGGACCATTTTATCCAGGCCCTCCCGGACATTGAGCTCCGGCAACAGCTCGCCATGTGGCGCCCGCAGACTCTGAGCCAGGCGGCTGACGCTGCGGCCCGTTGGGAAGCAGCGAGGCCCCTGGCCCGGGGGGGCGAGCGTCTCGCAATGGCGGTCCGCCAGGTGGGACCCCCGATGGAGGGCGGACCCCTTAGGGGGCCCGCCCCCGACGTGGGACCTGACCTGGCGGGCATGGTCCGGAGGCTGGTGGACCAGCGCCTGGCGGGACCTGGACCATGGCAGGCGGCCCCGGAGGTGGCCCGCGGTGGACCACGAGCGGGTAATCCAATTCGGACCTACAGGGGGGGAAATTTGGAATTCCGGAGGCAAGCCCCTTATCAGGTGAGGTGCTATACCTGCAACCGTCTGGGTCACCTGGCGCGGCACTGTCGAGCCGCGCGCCGGGATGATCCCCAGCGGTTGAGGTCCTCAACTCCGCCCAGGGGGGAGCGGGTTAGCCGACCCCAGACACCCCCCCGCCAGACCCCGGGAAACTAGAAGGTGTCGGGCACGTAGGGCGGTGTTCGGCAGCAGAGGATGGAGGAGAGCCCTCATTGACGCGACAGGTCATTTATTGTGGCCAAATTGGAACCGGTAGCCTGACAATTAGATGCAAAATTGCCGGCGTGGGGGTAGACGCCGTAGTAGACACAGGAGCTAGCGCCACGATCATCAGCCCTGTGGTCCTTGATTCGAGCGCAGGTGGCTGGGATAAGATCCAGCGCCTGCAAAATTATAGTTTGCAGCTTGCTACCGGGGTAACGGCCCCGATCATAGGGCGTGGTTCTGTGACCCTCAAGTTAGGGTCGGTAAGGAGGGAGATAGATGTTTGGGTGGCGGAGGTGTGCGACCCATGTTTAATAGGGTTGGACCTGTTGACTGCCAGCGGCTGTAAAATCGACTTGTGCCGGGGGATCCTGCAGGTGGGAGTAGAAGAGCTGCCGTTAGGGGGAGTGAGCACGGCCGAGAGAGCGGAGCTGGAGGCTTCCGAGGCCGTGACCATCCCCCCAAGGGCCGAGGCGATAGTGCCGGCCCGGTGGGCAGCTCGCCCAACGTGGCAGGAGTCCTGCGGCCTGGTCGAACCGGTGGCAGCGCAGTCCATACCGGGTTTAATCGTGGGCCGCACCCTTGTAAAAACGAACGGACCGGTAGTGGCCGTCCGAGTAATCAATATGAGTACAGAACCACGCACTATAGTAAGGGGCACGAGGGTAGCTGGCTGCACCCCAGTTGAGGAAGTCGCGACAGTGAGGGGCGAGAACGTCCAGCCGAGCCGACCCTGGGGGGAGCCTTCAATAACAAGTAGGAATTGGCCCGATCCCATTTGCGAGATGGTAAATCGTAGTAGCGTAGAGTTGGGAGGTACCCAGAGGGAGGCCTTACACAAACTGGTTGGGTCCCATTTGGACCTCTTCTCCCTGTCCACCGAGGATATTGGACGTACGGGCCTGGTGAAACATCAGATCCACACCGGTGAGGCCCGGCCTATTCGTCAGGCCGCCCGACGGCTCCCTTGGAGCAAGAGGGCGGAAGCTGACGAGCAGGTTGAAAAAATGCTCGACGCAGGCGTGATCGAGCCCTCGGGAAGTCCTTGGATGTCACCTGTTGTGCTGGTCAAAAAGAAGGATGGGACCACGCGGTTCTGCGTGGACTATCGCCAGCTAAACAACGTGACACTCAAGGACTCATATCCCCTGCCAAGGATTGATGACACCCTCGATGCCGTTGCGGGCTCAAATTGGTTCACAACTTTGGACCTCAAGAGTGGGTATTGGCAGGTGGAGATGGATAGGGCAGGGAAGGAGAAAACGGCATTTTCCACAGGTAAGGGACTGTATCAGTTTACTGTGATGCCGTTTGGTTTGTGTAACACCCCCGCCACCTTTGAAAGATTGATGGAGCATGTACTGGGCGGCATGCCATGGCAATCATGCCTGGTGTACCTGGATGACGTCCTGGTACATGCCCAAACGTTCCCCCAGGCAGTAGCTAATTTGGACCAGGTGTTCGGGTGCCTCAGACAGGCAGGGTTGAAGCTGAACCCGAGTAAGTGCACTTTGTTTGCAAGAGAGGTGGCCTATCTAGGTCACGTGATCGGCCGCGAGGGGGTAAAAACGGACCCAGACAAAATTAAAGCGGTAGAGGAGTGGCCCGCACCACGTACCATCAAAGAGGTGCGGGGATTTTTGGGACTCTGCTCCTACTACCGGCGCTTTGTGGCGAAATTTGCGGAGTTGGCCCGTCCCCTCCACCGGCTTACGGAGAAGGGGACGCGATTTAATTGGACACGGGAGTGCCACGAGGCCTTCAAAAAATTGAAGGGGTGTCTGACATCCGCACCCCTTCTAGCGTACCCCACTAGCAACGGGGCATTTACCCTGGACACGGATGCGAGCCAGGAAGGATTGGGCGCAGTTTTGTCTCAGACACAGGAGGGCGTGGAGAGAGTGATTGGTTATTATAGTCGGGCCTTAAGTAGGCCCGAGAGAAATTATTGCGTCACTCGCAAAGAGTTATTGGCTATGCTGGCTGCCATGAACCATTTCCACCCGTACCTGTACGGGCGGAAATTTTTGGTTAGAACTGACCATTCCTCCTTGCAATGGCTCCTTCGGTTCAAGGAACCGGAGGGCCAAATTGCAAGGTGGTTGGAAAAGTTGCAGCAGTACGATTTTGATGTGGCCCATAGGGCCGGGAAGGCCCATGGTAATGCGGACGCACTCTCTCGGCGTCCTTGTCTGGGGGAAAACTGCAAATTTTGTGCGAGACACGAGGAGAGGGAACAATTGGGCGATTCGGACCCGACCCTCGTTGTCCGGGCAACCCGGGTGAGAGGGCCAATTTTGCCACTACCCGCAGATGAGGAATTCGGAACTTTGGCATGGAGCACGGCCCAGCAGGAGGATCCTGTCCTGGGGCCAGTGTTCAATTGGGTCAAATTGGGGCAAAGACCAAAGGGGGAAGAGGTCACCCCCCTCGGGGCACAAACAAAGGCATATTGGGCTCAGTGGCAGACCCTGGAATTGAAGGATAACATCTTGTATCGCAAGTGGGTGGAGGTTCCCTCTGATAGAACTTCCTGGCTGGTGGAAGTCCAAAATAAATTTAAGACCGATATATTGCAACAGGTGCATGGTACCCGCTCCGGCGGCCATTTGGGCAGGACAAAGACAATATCTCGGGTCCGCCGGAGGTTCTATTGGGTGAATATGGGGCGCGACATACAGGACTGGTGTCGGAGATGCGACGCCTGTTCTGCCAAAAAGGGACCAGCATGGAGGATGAGGGCCCCCCTTCAATTACATCAGGTGGGGGCCCCCCTAGAGCGGGTGGCCATGGATATCCTAGGCCCACTACCCCGCACCCGCCTAGGTAATAAGTACATCCTCGTTGTGATGGACTACTTCACCAAGTGGCCGGAGGCCTACGCCCTCCCCAACCAAGAAGCAGGGGTGGTAGCGCAGGCCTTCGTGGAAGGATTTGTGTGCCGGCATGGGATTCCACAGGAGTTGCACACCGACCAGGGACGAAATTTTGAGAGCAAATTGATAAAAGATGTGTGCAGTCTCCTGTCAATTCGGAAAACCAGAACAACGCCTTTAAGACCTCAATCTGACGGGATGGTGGAAAGATTCAACCGAACTCTAATCCAACAACTGGCACTGTTCACCGCCACCCGTCAGGATGACTGGGACGAACATCTCCCTTACTTGCTCATGGCCTACCGAACCAGCCAGCACGGGGCCACCGCATGCAGTCCAGCGTTGCTTATGTATGGGCGGGAGTTACGGGCTCCCGCCGACTTGCTATGCGGTCCCGTGCCAGACCCAGTGGTTAACCCGCCGAGGGAGGGGTATGCACGTCACCTAGAGGAAGGCATGGAGCTAGTCCATGCCTTCGCCCGCCGCCAACTCCATCGGGCGGGGGAAAAGATGAAGCGCAGGTATGACGACCGGAGCCAGGGGAGTCAATACGCTCCGGGGATGAAGATTTGGTTCTTTAATCCCCGGAGGCGGAAGGGAAGGTGCCCAAAACTCACCTCCCCCTGGCAAGGCCCAGGAGTCGTCCTGTCGCAAATCTGTGACGTGGTCGTTAAGATCAAAATGGGGCCACGAGCCCTCCCTCGGATCGTCCACACCGACCGGATAAGACCTTACACCGGCGAGCAGGCGCCCCCGTGGATTGCCTCGGCTTTAGATGCCGAGGCGGGACCCAGTACCTCTGAATAAGGGGGGCTTATTAGTGCCAGAGGACTGGGGGATTGAGGAGCGATGTGCCCGGTGGGTAAGGGTGGCATCCCTGCCACCCTTCCCAGGGGGGGCAAATGCGCAATAGTTTATGGGGTGGCTATGACAACCGAGCCAGGGAGGGTTTGGATATTGATAGGGATCTAGCGAAGAGGACATTAGGTGACGTTAAGGTTAGTTAGTGACTGATACCTGTAGTGGGGACGCAGGTAGTTTAGTGTGGTTGATAATGACGTGGGAGCGCAATAGTTTAAAGGGACGACTGGGAAGCGCAAGTTTCAGAGGGGAGGAGTTAGCTGAGATGATGCTGTGTGAGAGCTGGACAGGTGTGATTGAACAGGTGTGATTGCACAGGTGTGCAACTGGACAGGTGTGTGGAGCAGTGTGGAGCAGTGTATGAGTAGTGAGTGTTGTGGATCAGCGCGAATGCGCTTGGGGAGAGAAGGGTGCAGGTGGCACCAGGTGTGAGAGCACAGGTGTGCAAGTGCAGGTGTGGAGAGAGTTGGAGTAAGTGGTACGGAGTGGTGTGCATGGTGCGAAGGTGTGGATGGGGGAAGAGTGGACCCCCATCACGGATACCCGGGGCGGGTAGTGTAAGTGTTAGGTAGAGGGTACAGGTAAATTGTGGTTGGATATTGGCATCTGTGGTGCGGGTGACAGAATGGTATTGTGGATGGGTGCATTAGTGTTGTGGAAATGGCTGGGCGTGTAGCCTGTTAGTGTGTGTAGTTGGTTGGGCACTCCACCACTGTGAGGATGTCGGCCAGGTGAGGCCGCAGGTGGGCTCTGGGAGCCGGTAGAGTTGTGGATGGGGCCCGAGGATCCGGAGGACGGACCCGGGTAGCCCAGTGCCAGAGAGGGCACCGAGTGGGGAGAGCGCCAGAGGGCCTTCCCCAGGTAGTTAGGTTAGGGTAAGGAGCAGGTAAGCTCGGAGGCAACTGCAGTGGTGGAGGTGTGCAGGTGGGTAGACCCGCTGGGAGAGGTACACGCCACAGCCCAGAAATTGTGCGAGGGCACCGGGAGATGAATCGGGGGAGTGAGACCCCAAATTGAAAAGCACCACAGTTGGCCAATGGGAATTGGTTTTTAGAACCCATAGTGTAAGAGGGCCAATGGTTTGGCCGGAGAAAGACCCCGGGTAGTGTAAAGTTGTTAAAGTCATTTAGGAAATAGTTAGGATTGATGAACCTGTCGCACCATACGCAGCCACTTACCTGTGGTGATGATGACTCCACACCTGTGTTTTCTTTGTTTTGTTGCAGGAAATGAGATTGCTGTGTGGATTTGTGAGATGCATCACGACGTGGATGAGACATTGGGGTGATTCCATCTCTCCCTCCTTAGGAGGGACTGATGATGAATTGGTAATGGCAAATTATGATGTCAAGTTGGAGATGGCAAATTTTGATGAAAGTTGAAAATGGCAAATTTGATTGGTTAGGAGGGAGAGAAGACGAATTTGGTATATGGGAGGAACGGGGAAGACAGTAGGGATGTGTGTTGATTTGTAAAGTAGATGTTTATGGGTAGTGTTGTGTTTTGTGGATACAGTAAGGGGTAAGGGAGGGGCCATGTAGGTTACCTGGTGGGGGGGGGGCATACGGTAGGAACGTACCTGTCTCACCTGGTTCCCATGTGCCCCCAGTGTGCATCATCTTACATTGCGTGCACTCTTGCGCCCTTACCACCTTACTCACTTGTCTTTTCTTTTGTCTCCCACCTCCGAGGATCTGGCTTTGGGGCAGAGAGAGAGGAGAGAGAGGTGCTGGCTACGCAGTTGTGGGCCTGCACTTTCGCTGCGTGCTGCCTGGATCGATACACCATATGGACCGCAATGTTGGTGGCCACCCACAATGGACCGCAGTGCTTTTGCGGCCAAGCACCACCCGTGAATGGACCTATGGGTCAACGTGGCACCTATGCCAAACAGGTGAACCACTTATAGTTGACACCACTGAAGGCCACAATACAGAAATGGACGCGGTTGGCGCCTTTCTTTATTTTTGAAAGCGGCAAGAAGGCCAAGTACACCACACGAAGAGCAAGAGACACCTGCAGGGTTAGGGGTTGTTGTTTTTATTTTAACGAGCAATGGTGGTGCACCGGATGGTGCTGACTGTACATGATGGGGTGGTGCTTTTGGTGCTTGGAAGGGGTGCTCTGCGCATTATTAAAGGCCGTAAGGCCACAGAGCACTCGTGGGTTGGTGTATCGATGCTGGCATGCGTGCTCTCTCTATGCAATAACATCTGCATGTGTTCCTCCAAAAACAGGTCCTGGATCGTAGTGTAAATATCAGCGTAGTCTTGTAAATAATGCTCCCTACCGGCTGTATGTTTAGTTTGCGAATTCTTTCCGCAATTCGGTTATCCTGTGGGTGTGTTTCTGTGAGGAGAAGGGTGCAACGTCGCAGGGGGACATATTTACTCATTTGTGAATATCTGTAAAACTGTCGCACTCAGGGTAGAGTTAATAGTAGAGGGAACTACATCTGAGTGCCACACTAAACTAGGTAAGAATTTATCGGGTCGGGACGCCCCGAGGGTAGAGAAGGGTGCAATGTTGCGAATATGGAAATTGGCCTCCATATCCGCTTGTAAATATTCCCCTATTTCCCCAATACTCCCCAACTATCCCCAATCCCCCATTCCCTAGTCCCATTGTCTGTAAACGACACTCAGTAGAGCCGATCTCCCCCTTCTTCCCCCATTAAATGTCGTGCCCAGGTCCACCGCATCTCACGTAGACAACTATAGGACATCTTGCTAGTTATTCTTAGTCTATGTCAGTTAAGGACTCGTTTCCATTAATTCTGACTCTTCGTTGCACCAGAATGTGATCGTATGGCACCAGTAGTGAGTTTAGGACCTCCCCATACCTCCCCGCATCTCTTCCCCATGAAGAAGCTCCAACAACAACAACTACAACAGCAGAGGGGGGCGGCGCGGCGACGGCGCGGGGAGTGGGCGTCCTCCCTCCGGCTCGGTTAGCCGCCATGGCCCATGTGCTCCAGGTTACGGGGTTACCACGAAGGGGCTGGCCGTCAGTTCCTCGTCAGGGGCGGAGCCCGGTAACCCCCCTCCCGCACCCAATGAGAGCAACGGGCCGATGCCATATGGGGCGGAGCTAACGAGCCGAGGGCGTGACTCCCCGCCGGATATACGAAGCGACTCACCGGAAGTGAGAGAGATGCGCCTCAGCCACGAACGAAAGAACCAGACGCCACCTCGAGCGCTGTGAGACCTCCCGCATCTCTGGACTGGGCCGCGCTATTCTGTCCTCGAGCCAGGTGCACCTGAGCCATCGACTGCCGCTTTCCTTGCCATCAATCCCCGTGTGAGTCAGTTTTGTCCCGTTTGTCTGTCGTCTGTCGGGGTTAATATAAGAGTGTGTCTAAGTGCCTATCTTCCTATGTTGTCTCTCTCGTCCCTGTAATCTGACCTTCCGTATATCCCATAATAGAACCTCCTCCGGAGGCCTTGAGAACCGTATCCCTGGTGTCGTGTCATTTTAATCCCAGCCGTTGTGTCCTTTTCCTCCATTGATTTAGCATAGCGCGATTAGTCAACGTCCGGGTATAATCGGGTAACTTGTACGGATACGGCGGCCATTCCGCTCGGCCCACCATACCATCAAAGTCGTATCTGTAACAATATATATATATATATATATATATATATATATATATATATATATATATATATATATATATATTGTTGCGGTTTTTAGAACCTTCACTTTGTAAATTTAGTTGTAAATTTCCTTATAAATAGCCCCTGTGTACATTTCCCCTGAATTGGCTGTTAATTGATTGCACCTTAGTTAGTCCATCGCACCACGTAGCGAACCATAGCATCTCGCTATAGTTATATCATTATGTGTTTTAGGTAAGGCCATGTTTCCAATTATAATTGACTCGACGTTGCATCAAATCAAATAAGACAGGTCCCCTTCAACCCCTTCATTTTTGCGACAGCGGTCACCATGCAAATGGGAGCAGAAGCTCTTCTTTGCCGCATGGGGGCCACCATTGAACACGAGGTTGGCTCGAGAACCGACCCAAAGATCGAGAAACAAGGTATGGCTCTGTCAGCCACTCGTCAGGAGGTGGAGCCAGTGAGTCCTCGCCGGCCAACCAAAGCCGAGGTGAGCGGACCGATAGGCATGTCCTGGAGGCCGGCGGCATGATCGCGACTCGCCTCATAAAAAGAGGAGTGAGGGACTGCTTCCAGAGACGCGTAAGGAGGCTCATGAGAGAAGAGCACTGGAGAGACGCACGGTGAACGAGTGCAGATCATTTCTGGCGCGAACATCTTTCGGCGTAGGAGAATCGGTGCGCTCATCGGCAATACCAATCGCGCTGCCTGCCGGGTTTTTCGCCGCTGAACCGGAGCGTGGACGTTCGAGCGGGACCTCGACGTCATGCCACCGGCCCCGGACCTTCCTGCCCGCCATCTCCTTCGACCGTGTCCCTCTGCCAGCATTCCTACCATTGCCATTCTACCACCCGTGTGAATCTGTCTGTATTGTCCTGTGGGTTTAAGTTAAGCCTGTATAAGTTAAGAATTGCCCTGCATATCTGCTTCTTCCTCTTCACTGTAAATTGCTTTCGTTTCTTCTTCGGTTTCTTTGGTTTTTGTACATAATTAATAAATGTCTATTTCTTACCCCTTTTGGTTTCATTCTCGTCCGATCACTTTAGTGATTTCCCAATTGAGTACCGGTGGCGCGATTTCGGCCAAACGCTTTATAATCGGGTTTAGTCAATTGCTAAACGGCTCGGATTCCGCAGTTCGCTTCGCTCGGCGTAATCCATCAACCACGCTGCGGTCCGGGCAGGAGTATTTCCTTGCGTACCGGGAGGCGCTGGTACTTAGGTCATAGGAAGGATAGGCCTAATACCATATTCAGCGCTGACCGGGCGTGACGTCATACCCCCAGGATTGGAGGCGGCCAGTGTACAGGACAAGGGGTTAACCCCTCTTGTTAAGGGGAGTGCCGTCCCCGTATCCGTAACAATTGGTGTCAGGAGTGGGATTGGACCCGAACCAAATTTTGATCCATCTGAAAAATTTGGTCAAAATTTACGAGCGGCCGAAATTTTTATTAACATCTCAAATTAAATTCGTGCCATGGATGATCAAGGCGGTCGGATGCCGGTGGGGGTAGAAGAGGAGGGTTTGGAGGTAACCCAGGACCACAGGGAGGAATTGGGAGCAATGGAGGAGAGCAATGAGGATGTGGGTAAGGGGGCGTTCAGGCGCACAAGATGGCGGCGCCTCGCATGAGGTTGGAGGCGCACAAAATGGTGCCTCGCACGTGGTGGCGAGGGCCACGCCCGCTGTGCAAATGGGGGTGGGCAAGATGCAAGCCTTCATGGCCCAATTCATGGCGGAAATGCAGAAAAAGAATGACAGTATGGACAAGGTGGGAGAACAATTGGAACGAGTGGGAAACCAAATCGGGGAATTGAGAAATGACCTGGGAAGCAAAATAGAAGGGTTAGACAATAAATTTGAGGGGTTAAACAATAAATTTGAGGGGTTAAACAATAAATTTGAGGGGTTAAACAACAAATTTGAGGGGTTAGACAACAGGTTGGGAGGGCTAGAAGGTAAATTGGGGGGCCAACTGGAGGACGTGGGTAATCAAATTGGGGAAATGAAGGATGGGTTAACGGGGTTGGAAAATAGGATGGCCACCCAGGAGAACCAAATGGGGGTGAGGACTGGGTTAGAGGGGTTAGAAAACAATATGGAAGGCAAATTGAGGGAAATAGGGGAGCAATCCGCCTGGGAAATTAAACAGATGGGGAATCAGATAGAGGAGGTGAAAATCGGGTTAGAAACCAAATTGGATGCCCAGAGGAATGATTTGGAGCAGATGAGGGCGACATCTACAAAAGAGATGGGAGAAATGGGGAAGGATATAAGGCGCGGAGTGGGCGAAGAGGTCGCGGGGGTACGCGAGGAGGTATGGCGGGGTGAGGAGGGCATGGAGAAAGAGGTGAGGAACAGTACGGCTCGGTTACAGGGGGGCATAGAAGACCTGACACGGGGAGTAGAGCAGCTGACAGTGGGACAAAAGGAGTTGGGGGAGCAGGTAGAAAAGAACACGGCGGTAATAAGAGGGTTGAAAGCAATGCAGAAAGAAATAAAGAAAGAGTTAATAGCGACGAAGAAGGAATGTCAGATGGTACCACGAGGGGTTGACGAAGAGGTTGGACGAGGTGACAGAGGCAATGCAGACGAAGGAACGGGAAGTCAGGGCGCACATATAAACGAAAAGGTAGTTTTAGAGGAAGAAATTGAAGGGGCGCACCGGGAAATAAAGGAGGTAAAACAAAAATGAGAGGAAGTGGAAGAGGGGGTAAGTGAAATTAAAAAGACGGAGGGAGACTAAGAAGGAGATAAAGGAGGAGGTCATGGAATTGGTGCAAGGTCTGTGCTCACAGCGTGATGATGTGCTTACTGACCAAATAAAGAGTTTGCAGGTGGCGGAGGAGGAGCGAAGAAGAGGTGCCGAGGTGAGTGGCGATATACTCGGAAATGTATATGGTGTGAGGGGAGATTCAGTGAGCTTGGGTGTTGGTTTAGACCCGGGCGTTCGTGAAAGGCCGTTGGTGAGGTGTGCGACAGGTGCAGAGTGTGTGGAAAGAGGATGTGTGCAAGGATGTCCGACTTTGGGGTGTGTGAGGAAAAAGTGTGCGCCGAGGAGTGAGCGCGCTGTCGAGAGTGAGTTGGTGGTGGCGCGGGTGCGGGAGGGGACATTGAAGCGCGTGATGGAGTGTTACAAAGGATGTAACCGGAGAGTGTGCGCAAGAGTTGGCGCTAGAGTGTGGTGGTGAGAGTGACACGGAGTATGAGTTGGTTGTGGCAGGTAAGAAAGAATGCACCCCTGGAATTGAAGAATGCACACCTGGAATGGTTGAGCGAGTGTGGGAATGCACACCTGAGTTGGTGGTGAAGCGTGTGATTGGGTGTGCAAAAGAGTGCACGCCCGTGGTTGTCACAGAGGATGTGACCGAGGAGTGGGAGCGAGGAGGTGTGTTGATGAAGTGTGCGAACGACGAGTGTGTGCCAAGGTGTGCGGTGGTCAGGAGTATAACGAAGTCTGTGAGCGGAATGAGTGTACCCGGGTGGTGTGTAGGAGAAGGTACAATAACGAAGTGTATGGAGACGCCGGGCTTGGTGAGTGTGAAAGGGGTCGCATATGCGTGTGAGCCTGCAAGTGAAGCATCGACATGGACCGGGGCAGCGTTTAGGGCGACGGATAGCCGACGCGAGCACTTGGTGCGCGGTGCGCTTTGTTGACTGCGAGGACCGGCGGGGATCGGTGCAACGTGGCTCCTGTTCGGAGCGCCGTGCACGATCCGGGCCGGGCCTCACCCTGCACGGTCGCGTCCGCACTCCGCTAAGCGGAGCGGGCGGCCCGGTTCGAGGGAAGGTAGGAAGGGTCGGCACGGCGCCCCCTTGTGGTTGCGGCGTTCCGGCCGGGCGAGATTGGACCATCGGGCGGGAGACCGAAAGGTTCTGTGCTGAGGTGGACCTTGGAATCTCGGCCCGAGTAAGCCTCTTTCCCTGAACCGAATGTCGGACAAACCCAACCGCCGGAGACGAACCACCCGCATTCATTGCTCGGTTTTGCGAAGCCGAGCTTTGAAAATGTAATTTCACGCACCGAGAGGCTCAAGTGATTGGACATGTGAGGGTGATAGCAGTAGTGAATTTGATAAGCAAAATTGATGATTGGAAAAATTTGATGGGTAAACTGATTGGCAGATGTGATTGGCAAATTTTGGATTGGCAAGAATTGGAATTTGATGGGCAAAATTAATAGTGGGAGATGTCCGATGTGGAGGAATGGCAAATCCACCATCCCTCCCATCCACCTGGGCACATGAGCAATAGGATTTATGGGGATTGGCTGTGAAAACTAGCCCGGGAAGGTTAGGATAAACTAATAGGGAAATAGCTGACAATAGGTAACTGTAGAGTTAAGTAGAGACATTGTACCTGTAGAGGGGACGTAGAATAGAATAGTTTGGTTTATAACGACGTGGGAGCGCAATAGTATAAGTGGCGACTGGGAAGTGCGAGTTTTAGAAGGGCACCAGGTAGCCAGATGATGCAGTTGCGTTTGCTGGTGAGCATGTTCAAATGAGGCAATGCTCGTGAATGGTGCCGTGTGTGTGAAGATCGTGGTGGAGCAGTGTATGAGTGAGTAATTGTGATTGTGAGTTGTATTGAGCGAATGGTCCCGGAGGAAGGAGGGTGCAGGTGGCACAAGGTGTGTGGGCACAGGTGTGCCAAAACAGGTGTATGGAGAATGGTTGTGTGAAATAGCTGGATGGAATTGAGTATGGAATGGATGGTGTGGAGTGAGTAGTGTGGAAAACGTGGAGTGGAGTGGATGGTGCGAAGGTGTGAGTGGAGAAGATGGACCCCCATCACGAATACCCGGGGAGGGTAGTTTAAGAGTTAGGTAGAGGGTATAGGTAAATTGTGGTTGGATATTGGCATCTGTGGTGCGTGTGGTAGAATGGTGTTTGGATGGGTGCATTAGTGACGTGGAAATGGCTGGGCGTGTGGCCTGTTGTTATATATATATATTGTTGCGGATTTGAGAATCCTGTGTATTGTAAATGTCATGATCTTTGTAAATACCTCCATTAATTGTAAAGGTCAAAGGTCGTCCCCTGAGTTAATCCATCGCATACACGTAGCCAATCTTAGAATCTCTAAATAGTTATTTCCTTATTATGTGTTCCAGTTTAAGGCTCTGTTGCCCATTAGTTGACACTCCATTGCACCGAATCAAATAAGATAGCTCCCCTTCAAGGATTGCATTTCCCAACCAAACTCTCCCTCTCTGTGCAAAACCGCTTGACAAGCGTGGGGTGCGCGCCCTCTCAACTGGCCCTGGTTTGGAAGCGGCGTTCGCTGCCATTGTGAAAATGTGCTCCTTGCTCTGTTTGGACAAGAAGGGCGGGGTCGCCGAGAAGAGACAAGCCATGGCGCGCCACGGGGGCGGGGCTGTTCAGCTCCATGCCCAAATAAAGACAAGCCCGTGGCTCGCCACGGGGGGCGGGCTGTTCAGCTCCATACCCAAATAAGGTAACAAGACAGTGGCATTGCCATATAAGGCCACAAAACAGAGCACGGGGGAGGGGGGGGGCGGTACCCAAACGGCCGAGGGCGTGTGACACCCCCGCTTGATATATGCGTGCGACAATCGCGCAAAGAGAGTACATGAGAGAGGACATGCTACTGGGCTGGTACGAGAAGCTGGTACGTGCTGCTGAACTGGTACGAGAGCTGGGTGCGTGCTGCTGAGCTGGGTTCGAGGCTGGAGCTGGGTTCGAGGTACTGGAGAGGAGAATCCCAGTGTTACCGACAGAGAGAGAGAGAGAGAGAGAGAGAGAGAGAGAGAGAGAGTCGTGGGTCGGAACGCAACCTCACCAGATGAACGAACCTCCTGCCATTCCTGTCATCATCCCCGTGTAAGTCTGACTGTCGTCTGTCCTTTATGTTGTCTGGGGTATAAGTTAAGCCTGTATAGATAAGCTAGAAATTGCTCTGTGTCCTTCTGCTCCTTCCATTTGCTGTATATTACTTTGATTTCTTTTCTTCCTTTGGTTGTGTGTAAATAATTAATAAATCCCTGTGTTCTTTCTTTACCCCTTTTGCTTCTTCACATTCGGTCGCTTTAGAGGTTTCCACATTGAACACCTGTGGCACGATTTGGCCAACGTTTAGGATCGGGTTTAGTTTTTGTTAATGGCTCGAGCCGTGGGCTGCTAAAAACCGCTCGGTAAAAGAACATTTTGTCCGTGGTCTCGAGCGAAGTTGCCCACCTACCTCGTAGAGGGAGCGGGGTAGCTTCAGGAGCGGAGACGGCCAGTGCAAATAGAAGGGGGATTAACCCCCCCCCCCAAGGGGAGTGCCATACTCCGTTTCCTTAACAATTGGTGGCAGCGGTGGGATTCGGACCCAAACTGAGCTTGACGCACTCAAAATTACGAGTGGCCAAAATTTTATTTTATATCCTAAATTTTAAAAATCGTGCCATGGATAATCAAGGTGACCGGATGCCGGTGGGTGAGTTAGAAGAAGGGTTAGAAGCAGCTCAGGACCCCATGGAGGAGGTGGGAGTAATGCGTGAGGAAGACAATACGCATTGGGTTGCGGAGGTTTCAGGCGCACAAGATGGCGGCCTTGCGCACGTGGTTGCGGCAGCACAGAATGGCGGCGCCGCGGAGGCCGAGCCCGCGGTGGCAGCTGGGGCCACTGTGCAAATCGGGTTTGACCTCAGATTATTCCTGACCCAACTGGATGCAAAAATGGATAGAATGGGTGAGCGATTAGAAAGTAAAATAGACACCCAAAAGGAAGAAACGAGGGCTCAGGGTGAGCAATTGGGAAATCAAATTAAAGAAATGGAAAATGATTGGAAAACCAAATTGGAGCGAATCGGTAAAGTTGGGGACAGAATGGGTGACCGCGTACAAAAATGTGGGGAGACCATGGATCGCATGGCGGGCGAGAGGGTCCCAAGGGTGCACGATGAGGTAAGGCAGGTTGAGAAGCGCTGGTTGAGCGAGTCGGAGCAAAGCGCAGGTAACGTGATGGGTATAGAGATCGCGACCCGGGGTATGGGGCAGCCAGCGACCGCTGAAGTAGAGGGAATTTTAATAAAGCCAACGGTCGTCAAAGAAAAAGAAAAAGTTGAAATTGAACTTGTAGAGACAGACTTGGAGGAGCAACAGTTGGAGGAGGGAATGGATAATGTACAAAGTCTGAATTCGCATCGTGATGCTGTGCTTAATCCTGATAAAGATTTGCAGGTGTCGGAGCGAGGAGGAAGAAGAATCCCCCAGGTGAGAAGGGCTGTGTATGGTGCAAAGAGGTTTTTCGGCAAAGTGTTTGGCGCGAAAAGCATTGTCGCACGATTGGGGTCGATATGGCACCCGGGCGTTAGTGGGAGGTCCGTGGTGTACGAAGCACGCGTGTGAGGAAAAAGTGTGCGTCAAAGAGTGAGCGTGTTATAAAGTGTGGGAGTGATACCGACTGCGAGAGCGAATGCACGTCGGAGATTGTGAAACAGAGTGTACGGGGTGTGACATGGAGAGCGAGTTGGTGGTGGAGCGGGTGCGAGAATGCACACCTGGAATGGTCGAGCGTGTGCGAGAGTGTACACCTGAGTTAGTGGTGGCGCGTGTGCGGGAGGGCGCACTGAAGCGCGTGAGTGGGTGGATGCGAGAGTGCACGCCCATGGTGAGTGTTACGGAGGACGTAACGGAGGAGAGGTGTGGAACGAAGTGTGCGAACGGCGAGTGTGCGCAAGAGGGTGCGTGAGAGGTGTGGTGTGTAACAAGGAGTGCGGTGGTGGAATGGACGGAGTGTGTGGAATGTACGGGCGGCGTTGGAACGCTGGGCTTGGCGAGTGTAAAATGGGTCGCGTTTGCGTGTGAGCAGGCGAGTAAGGCATTGACGTTGACCGGGGCAGCGTTCAGGGTGACGGATAGCCAACGCGAGCACTCGGGGCGCGGTGCGCTTTGTTGGATGCGAGGCCCGACGCGGATCGGTGCTGCGTCGCTTCTCTTCGAAGCGTTGTGCACGAATCGGGCCTGGCCCCTCCCCGCACGGTCGAGTCCGGGCTCCGCCGGGCAAGGCGACCGGTCCGGTTCTAGGGCAGGTAGGAGGGATCGGAACGGCGCCCCCTTTTGGTGGCGGCGTTCCACCCGGGCAAGGTTGGCCCATCGCGCTTGGGAGCGAAGGGCCCTGCGTAGGGATGGTGCTTTAAACCTCGGCCAAACCAAGCCTCCTCCCCAGAATCGTGAATGCCGGACGGACTCAACCTGCAGGTGACCAAGCCACCCGAATTCATTGCTCGGCTTTGCGAAGCCGAGTTTTAATGATGTCATGACGTACTGAGAGGCTCAGATATAGTGGACTGTGATGATGATAGGGTTTTGGATTCGAAATTTTGGAATAGTGAATAGGATTGGCAGTAATGATTGGCAAATTGATGATTGGTAAAATGATTGGCAGTGATTGGCAAATTTTGATTTGCAGGAAATTGGATGGGAAAAACTTATAGGGGGAGATGCCCGATGTGCAAGGATGGTAAATCCACCACCCCTCACACAATGGGGGCACATGAGCTATAGTTTTATGGGGTTATGGCAGTGTAAGCTCGCCGAGGGAGGGTGAGGATAATGTATAGGGACCTAGAGAAGAAGGACCATAGGTAACGGTAGCGTTAAGTAGCGACATTACACCTGTAGTGGGGACATAGGTAGATTAGTTTGGATTATAACAACGAGGGAGCGCAATAGTATAAGGGGCGACTGGGAAGCGCAAGTTTCAGAAGGGAGCAGTTAGATCAAATGATGCCGTGTGTTTGAGAATCGAAAGTGTACGGAGCAATGTATGAGTGAGTAATGGTGATTGTGGATTGTATTGAGCGTGAAAGTGTATGGAGCAATGTATGAGTGAGTGATTGTGTTGAGCAAATGGTCCTGGAGGAAGGAGGGTGCAGGAAGCACCAGGAGTGATGGCACAGGTGTGCAAATACAGGTGAGCATGGTAGTGTGGAATAGCTGGTATGGAATATATGGAGTATGGAATGGATGGTGTGGAGTGAGTATGGCAGAAAATGTGGAGTGGAGTGGATGGTGCAAAGGTGTGAATGGGGGAAAAGTGGACCCCTATCACGAATACCCGGGGAGGGTAGTTTAAGAGTTAGATAGAGGGAGGAGGTAAATTGTGGTTGGGTATTGGCATCTGTGGTGCGTGTGGAAGAATGGTGTTTGGATGGGTGCATTAGTGTCGTGGAAAAGACTGGGCGTGTGGCCTGTTAAAGGGATGGTTGGTTGAGTGCTCCGCCACTGGTAGTCTGTCGGCCAGGTGAGGCCGCAGGTAGGCTCTGGGAGCCAGTTAGAGTTCAATGGGGCCCGAGGATCCAGAGGAAGGACCCGGGTAGCCCAGTGCCAGAGAGGGCACCGAGGGGGTAAGCGCCAAGGAGGGCCTTCCCCAGGTAGATAGGTTAGGTGAGGAGCAGGTACACTCGGGAGGCAACTTCAGTGGCGGAGGCGCACAGGTAAGTAGACATGTTGGGGAGCCACACGACCCAGTCCTGAAATTGTGCAAAGGCACAGGGAGTAGAATCGGGGGAGTGAGACCCCAAATTGATGAAGCACCACAGTTTGGTCAATGGGAATTTGGTTCTTAAAACCGCATAGAGAGTAAGATGGCCAATGGTTTGGCAGGGAAAGATCCCGGGTAGTGTAAAGTGTATTAAAGTCATTTAGAGGATAGTTAGGATTAAGAATCTCCTCGCACCATCGACATCCATTCACCTGGGGTGACGAAACTCCACACCATGCCCTATTTTTATTATTTTTTTGTGCAAATGTTTGGATTGTGAGACGCATCATGACGTGGGTGTGACATTGTGCTGATGTTCCATCTCTCCCTCCTTATGAGGATTGATGATGAATTTGGATGATGGCAAATTTGGTTAGACAATAGGATTGTGACGAATTTGGTATAGGGGAGATATGGGGAAGACGTGACGGTAGCGACGGATTTGTAAATTGTAGTGCAATGTGTAGATTTTGTAAATACGGGGGTAAGGGGCAAGGGTAGAACAGGTGACGGGTGGGGTGACGTACGATAGGGACGAGCTTTTCTCCGCTCAGTCTCCAGGCGCACCTCACCTTGCATTGCCTTCATTGATGTGTACCCTTGTGACCTTACCCCTCGCTCACCTGTCTTCTCTGTCTTCCTTCCCCGACCCAAGGATCGTGCTCTCTGGGCATTGAGGGGGAGCGTGCGGGGGGCCGTGTCTGTGTGCCCAAAACTTCCGCAACCAGCTGCCTGCATCCACACACCACTCATGGACCACATTCTGTGGCCAAGCACCACTTATGGACCCCACGTGTTGGGGCCTAGCCCCTCTGCTGGGACCGGCCACGATGGCCCAGGAAGATCAAGAAGAATTGAAAGACAACATCAAGAATGACAACGGCCAGCAGAGGGAGCCACAGAACAAGATCATCAGTGTGTTGTTTTTATTGTGATGAAATATGTGCAATGAGCACTGGATGGTGCTTTGGTGTTTTGGTGCTCTTTATTGGTGCTGGTGCGTCGATGCAGTGCATGCTGTCTCCTCCCCTCCCACAGGAATTTATTTTTGTCTCCCAAAGGAAAAATCACACGTCCTGGGTTGCGTTTTGTAAATAGTCCAAGTAACGTCACTTGTAAATAATGCTCCCCACCGTTCATGTTTAGTTTGAAAACCATTCCGCAATTCGGTTATCCTGTGGGCGTGAATCTGTTAGGCAGGGTTTTTTTTTTTTGGGTTTTTTTTTTGTTTGTTTTTGTATACAGAGTCGAGGCTTGTGAAAGAGCTAACATTTATCAAACAAACAAATCAAACAAACAACTAAACAAAGTATATAAAAATGGGAGCGGTCGACAAGATGGGGAGAGAAGGGGAGGAAGCACACAAACACAACATTTGAGGGCAGGGACATCGGGAGATGTGTGGGAGGCAGAGGGCCTGGGGGGAGGCAGGATAGGTATAAAACGCAAGGACACCAAGGACTTCCAGGAAAGAAGGCAAAAGTCACCTCAAAAAGTGGATTTGGGGTGAAATTAGCGGGGGTAGAAAAGATCAAGGTTTTGGATTGGGGAAAATAAGAGATGGTGGTGAACAGCCGTTTTAAAGACCTGGAGGGAGGAGTGGGATTGAAGAGAGTGAGGGAGTTTGTTCCAGAGGCGGGAGAAAAGAGGAATGAAGGAGTGAAGGTGAGCAGAGAGTCTTGATTTTGGCAGTTTAACCATAAGAGGGTTGCAGCCACACCTCCATCCTGGTGGAGGAGGTGTGGAATACAATGCAGCAGAGGGACATACTTATTTGTGTTTTTAAACTGTCACACTCAGGGTCAGGTTAATTGTAGAGGGATATACACCTACGTGCCACTCTAAGTAAAATTTTTATAGGCCCGGGACGTGCCTGGAGGATGTGGGTGCCGTGTTGCGTATTTGAGAATCCTGTGTATTGTAAATGTCATGATCTTTGTAAATACCTCCATTAATTGTAAAGGTCAAAGGTCGTCCCCTTAGTTAATCCATCGCATACACGTAGCCAATCTTAGAATCTCTAAATAGTTATTTCCTTATTATGTGTTCCAGTTTAAGGCTCTGTTGCCCATTAGTTGACACTCCATTGCACCGAATCAAATAAGATAGCTCCCCTTCAAGGATTGCATTTCCCAGCCAAATTCTCCCTCTCTGTGCAAAACCACTTGACAAACGTGGGGTGCGCGCCCTCTCAACTGGCCCTGGTTTGGAAGCGGCGTTTGCTACCGTGGTGAAAATGTGCTCCGTGCTCTGTTTGGACAGGAAGGGCGGGGTCGCTGAAAAGAGACAAGCCCAGGGCGCGCCACGGGGGCGGGGCTGTTCAGCTCCATGCCCAAATTAGGATACAAGCCTGTGGCTCGCCACGGGGGGCGGGCTGTTCAGCTCCATACCCAAATAAGGTAACAAGACCGTGGCATTGCCATATAAGGCCACAAAACAGAGCACGGGGGGGGGGGGGGTACCCAAACGGCCGAGGGCGTGTCACACCCCCGCTTGATGTATGCGTGCGACAATCGCGCAAAGAGAGGACATGCTACAGGGCTGGTACGAGAAGCTGGTACGTGCTGCTGAACTGGTACGAGAGCTGGGTGCGTGCTGCTGAGCTGGGTTCGAGGCATGAGCTGGGTTTGAGGTACTGGACAGGAGAATCCCAGTGTTCCCGACAGAGAGAGAGAGAGAGAGAGAGAGAGAGAGAGAGAGAGAGAGAGAGAGAGAGAGAGAGAGAGAGAGAGAGAGAGAGAGAGTCGTGGGTCGGAACGCAACCTCGCCAGATGAACGAACCTACTGCCATTTCTGTCATCATCCCCGTGTAAGTCTGACTGTCATCTGTCCTTTATGTTGTCTGGGGTACAAGTTAAGCCTGTATAGATAAGCTAGAAATTGCTCTGTGTCCTTCTGCTCCTTCCATTTGCTGTATATTACTTTGATTTCTTTTCTTCCTTTGGTTGTGTGTAAATAATTAATAAATCCCTGTGTTCTTTCTTTACCCCTTTTGCTTCTTCACATTCGGTCGCTTTGGAGGTTTCCACATTGAACACCTGTGGCACGATTTGGCCAACCTTTAGGATCGGGTTTAGTTTTTGTTAATAACTCGAGCCGCGGGCTGCTAAAAACTGCTCGGCAAAATAACATCTTGTCCGTGGTCTTGAGCAAAGTTGCCCACCTACCTCGTAGAGGGAGCGGGGTAGCTTCAGGAGCGGAGACGACCAGTGCAAACAGAAGGGGGATTAACCCCCCCCCCCCCCGCTAAGTGGAGTGCCGTACTCCGTTTTCGTAACAATATATATATATATATATATATATATAGATATATATATATATATATATATATATATATATATATATATATATATATATAGTTGCGGTTTCTAGAACCTTCACATGTAAATTTCGTAGTAAATTCCCTTATAAATAACCCCTGTGTACATTTCCCTTTAATTAGCTGTTAATTGAAGATTGAACCATAGTTAGTCCATGTACAACACGTAGCGAACCATCGGATCTCTCTATAGTTATATCATTATTATGTGTTTCAGGTAAGGCCGTGTTTCCAATAGTTGACTCTACGTTGCATCAATCAAATAAGACAGGCACCCTTGAATTTCCTCAATCATCTCCAAAGTGCAAGTGCAAGTGACAGTTGGGCTGTTTTCGGCGGCATTCGCCGCCGTTGCATTGGTCTGTTTTCTTCGCCCCAGACTCCATTACGCACGAGGGCATCTCGGAGAAGAATGGGGAGGAGCTGCCGGATCACGGGCATGGCATCACCTCGTCACCAAAGGTGGAGTCAGAGCCCTTAACCAACCAGGGCTCGGTGGGCATGGCTTGATAGGGCGTGGCAAAGAAACGTCTGGAGAGTTCGGGAAGGTTCCAAGGGCGTGGTAATAGTTATAAAAACCGTTGGCGCGAGGCCCCCAGAGAGAGCTTCAGAGACGCGCGCACAGATGAGCCTGAGAGAGGGAGGGAGAGAGACAGTGAGAAGATACCAGTTGAGAGGATCGTCCATCATTCATCTTCGTCATTTGCTTGGTGTGAACATCCAGCGGCGAGTGAGAGTCGGCACGCTCGTGGGCTATCCCAACCAGCAATGACAACCGGCTTTTCGCCACAGAACCGGAGCGTGGACGCTCAAGCGGGACCCCGACGCCGGGCCGCGATCCCCGGACCTTCCTGCCCTGGTGTCCCATCTGAACCTTCTCCTTCCAGCCATTCATTCCTGCCTGCAATTCCCTATTTGTGTGAGTCTGTTTGTATTGTACTGTGGGTATAAGTAAGAGTGTCTAAGGATTTCCACTGTGTCTTCTCTGTAAATTACTTTCGTTTCTTCTCTTCTCCTTTGGTTTTGTATAGTAGTAATAAATACCTGTTCCTCCTTACTTTGGTTTCATTCTCGTCCGATCGCTTTCGTGATTTCTTTCAATTGAGTACCTGTGGCACGATTTTGTCCGAACAGCTTTATAATCGGGTTAGTCTTTGCTAACGGCTTGGATTCCGGATTGCTAAACCGCTCGGCAAATACCATCTTGTCCGGGGTTCGAGCGGTACTTGTCTCCCTGTTCTGTGGAGGGACTGATAAAGGTATTCGGGATAAACCCTGGACCAAAAACCCTGATCAGTCCCATCCCGCAAAAGAGCGTTACAGGTATCAGGAACGGAGATGGCCAGCTTAACAAGACAAGGGGATTAACCCCCCTCCCCCCCTTGCTAAGGGGAGTGCCGTACTCTGATTCCGTAACAATTGTTGACCCGAAGTGCGCTTAACGCACTCGAAATTACGAGCGGCCGAAATTTTTTATTTAACATCTAAATTAAATCGTGCCATGGATGATCAAGGCGATCAGATGCCGGTAGGGGAGTTAGAAGAAGGGTTAGAGGTAACCCAGGACACCAGGGAGGAATTGGAGGAGGAAGGCAATGAGAATGCGGTAGGGGGGGCGTTCAGGCGCACAAGATGGTGGCGGCGCGCACGAGGTAGCAGAGGCACAAGAGGGCTCCTCACACGTGGTGGCCGCGCCCGCGGCACAAGTGGGAGAGATAGACATGCAGGCCCTCATTGCGCAGCTGCAGGCCGCCGTGCAAATGGGGATGGGAGGACAATTGGAACGAATGGGGGAACAATTGGGCAATCAAATTGGCCAAACAAATTTGAGGGGTTAGACAACAAATTTGAGGGGCTAGACAACAAATTTAAGGGGTTAGACAACGGGATGAAAGGGGTGAAGAATGGGTTAACGGGGCTAGAAGACAAGATGGAAGGCAAATTGAGGGAAATAGGGGAGCAATCCACCCAGGAAATTAAGCAGATGGGGAATCAGATAGAGGAGGTGAAAATCGGGTTGGAAACCAAATTGGATGCCCAGAGGAATGATTTGGAGCAGATGAGGGCGGCATCTACCAAAGAGATGGGAGAAATGGGGGAGGATATAAGGCGCGGAGTGGGCGAAGAGGTCGCGGGGGTACGCGAGGAGGTAAAGCGGGGTGAGGAGCACATGGAGAAAGAGGTGAGGAACAGCACGGCTAGGTTACAGGGGGGAATAGAAGACTTGACACGGGGAGTAGAGCAGCTGACAGTGGGACAAAAGGAGTTGGGGGAGCAGGTGGAAAAGAACACGGCGGTAATAGGAGGGTTGAAAGCAATGCAGAAAGAAATAAAGAAAGAATTAATAGCGACGAAGAAGGAATGTCAGATGGTACCACGAGGGGTTGACGAAGAGGTTGGACGAGGTGACAGAGGCAATGCAGACGAAGGAACAGGAAGTCCGGACGCACATCGAAACGGCCAAGGTGGCCTTAGAGGGAGAAATTGAAGGGGCGCACCGGGAAATAAAAGAGGTGAAACAGAAGTTAGAGGAGGTGGAAGAAGGAGTAAGTGAAATTAAAAAGAGACGGAGGGAGACTAAGAAGGAGATGAAGGAGGAGTTGATGGAATTTGTGCAAGGTTTGTGCTCACAGCGTGATGATGTGCTTACTGACCAAATAAAGAGTTTGCAGGTGACGGAGGAGGAGCGAAGGTGCAGAGGTGCCGAGGTGAGTGGCGATATACTCGGAAATGTATATGGTGTGAGGGGAGATACAGTGAGCTTGGGTGTTGGTTTAGACCCGGGCGTTCGTGAGAGGCCGCTGGTGAGGTGTGCGACTGGTGCAGAGTGTGTGGAAAGAGGATGTGTGCAAGGATGTCCAACTCTGAGGTGTGTGAGGAAAAAGTGTGCGCCAAGGAGTGAGTGTGCTGTCGAGAGTGGGGTTGAATGTGTGACAGAGTGTGGTGGTGAGAGTGACACGGAGTATGAGTTGGTTGTGGCAGGTGAGAAAGAATGGACACCTGGAATGGAAGAATGCACACATGGAATGGTTGAGCGCGTGTGGGAATGCACACGTGAGGTGGTGGCGCGGGTGCGGGAGGGTACATCGAAGCACATGATTGGGTGTGCAAAAGAGTGCACACCCATGGTTGTCACAGAGGATGTGACCGAGGAGTGGGCGCGAGGAGGTGTGTTGATGAGGTATGCAAATGACGAGTGTGTGCCAAGGTGTGCGGTGGTCAGGAGTGTAATGAAGTCTGTGAGCGGAATGAGTGTACCTGGGTGGTGTGTAAGGAAAAGTGCAATAACAAAGTACGTGGGATGTACGAGCGGCGTTGGAGCGCCGGGCTTGGTGAGTGTGAAAGGGGTCGCGTATGCGTGTGAGCATGCAAGTGAAGCATCGACGCGAAATGGAGCAGCGGTCAGACCGATGTTTAGCCGACGCGAGCCCTCGGTCCGTGCCGGGCTGTGGGTATTGCGGGAGCCGGCGGGGATCGGTGCAACGTGGCTCCTGTTCGGAGCGCCGCGCACGATCAAGGCCAGACCTCGCCCTGCGCGGTCGCGTCCGCGCTCTGCTAAGCTGAGCAGGCGGCCCGGTTCGAGGGAAGGTAGGAATGGTCGGGACGACGCCCCCTTGTGGTTGCGACGTTCCGGCCGGGCGAGATCGGGCCATCGGGCTGGAGACCGGACGGCTCCGCACCGAGGTGGACCTCGGAATCTCGGCCCGAGCAAACCTTCCCTGAACAGAATGCCGGACGGACCCAACCACAGGAGACGAACCACCCGCATTCATTGCTCGGCTTTGCGAAGCCGCGCTTTGAGAATGATGTAACGACGCACCGAGAGGCTCAAGTGAGTGGACAGGTGATGGTGATCGTGTTTTGACTCGAAATTGGGAATAGTGAATAGGATTGGCAGTAATGATTGGCAAATTTGATGGGTAAAAATGATTGGCAGTGATTGGCAAATTTTGAGTGGCAAGAATTGGATGGGCAAAAGTGATAGTGGGAGATGCCCGATGTGGAGGAATGGCAACTCTGCCATCTCTCACATCCACTGGGCACATGAGCTATAGCTTTATGGGGTTGCTGTGTAAACTAGCCTGGGAGGGTAAGGATAAATTGATAGGAATTTCGAGAAAAATGACAGTAGATAACAGTAGAGTTAAGTAGCGACATGTACCTGTAGGAGGCGACGTAGCAGATTAGTGGATGATAATGACGAGGGAGCGCAATAATATAAGGGGCGACTGGGAAGGGCGAGTTTCAGAAAGGGGGTAGTTAGCTTAGACGATGGTGTGTTTGTGGTTTTTATCGAATGAGGCATTGTGTGTGAGAATCTTGATGTTGAGCAAATGAGGCAATGCTCGTGAATGGTGCCGTGTGTGTGAAGGAGGTGGTGGAGCAGCGTATTGTGAAAAGTGTGAGGTGAGTGAGTTGTATTGAGCGAATGGTCCCGGAGGAAGGAGGGTGCAGGGAGCACCAGGTGTACGAGTGAGCACAGGTGTGCCAATACAGGTGTATGGAGTATGGAGTAAATTGAGTATGGAATGGATGGTCTGGAGTGAGTAGTGTGGAAAACGTGGAGTGGAGTGGTTGGTGCGAAGGGAGTGGATGGGGAGGATGGACTCCTATCACGAATACCCGGGGAGGGTAGTTTAAGAGTTAGGAAGAGGGTATAGGTAAATTGTGGTTGGATATTGGCATCTGTGGTGCATGTGGTAGAATGGTGTTTGGATGGGTGCATTAGTGACGTGGAAATGGCTGGGCGTGTGGCCTGTTAGTGAGAATGGTTAAATGGGCACTCCGCCACAGTGAGGATGTTGGCCAGGTGAGGCCGCAGGTGGGCTCTGGGAGCCGGTAGAGTTCAGTGGGGCCCGTGGATCCGGAGGACGGACCCGGGTAGCCCAGTGCCGGAGAGGGCACCGAGGGGGTAAGTGCCAGGGAGGGCCTTCCCCAGTTAGATAGGTAGGGTGAGGAGCTAGGCAAGCTCGGAGGCAACTAGAGTGGCGGAGGTGTGCAGGTGAGCTGACCTGCTGGGAGAGCCACATGACTCAGCCCAGAAATTGTGCGAAGGCACAGGGAGTTGAATCGGGGGAGTGAGACCCCAAATTGGTGAGCGCCACAGATGGTCAGTGGGAATTGGTTTTTAGAACCGCATAGAGTGAAGATGGCCAATGGTTTTGTAGGGAAAGACCCCGGGTAGTGTAAAGTGTGTTAATGTCATTTAGGAAGTAGTTAGGATTAGGAATCTCCTCGCACCATCTACATCCACTCACCTAGGGTGATGACAGAACTCCACACCATGCCACGGTTGTTGTTTTTTGTTGTTGTTGCGGATGCTTTGGAAATGTGAGACGCATCATTACGTGGGTGAGACATTGTGCTTGGTATTCCATCTCTTCCTCCTTATGAGGAATTGATGAGGAATTTGGGTGATGGCAAATTTGGTTCGAGGGAGTAGGGACAAATTTGGTATTAGGGGAGATATGGGGAAACGAGACAGTAGAGATGAATTGGTAAATGTAGAATTGTAAATTGGTAAATATGGGGTAAGGGCAAGGGTAGAGTAGGTGACAGGGGGGGGGGGGGGGGAGTGGCGTACGTTAGGGATGAGCTTTCTCCACTCGCTCTTCATGCGCACCTCACTCTGCATTGCCTGGTTCTGATGTGTACCCTTGTGACCTAACCCATCGCTAACTCTGCTTTGTCTTCCTTCCCCACCCATGGACCGTGCTCTCTGGGCACTGAGGGAGAGCGTGCGGGAGCCGCATTTGTGTGCCCGAATTCCCGCTGCCAGCTGCCTGGATCGATGCACCACTTTATGGACCGCACGTCTTGCGGCCATGCACCACGGTTCTGTGGCCGAGCACCACATATGGACCACACGTTTGTGGCATGACCCCTCTGCTGGGACCGGCCATGATGGATCGGGAAGAGTTGGCTTGCGGACCACGGCGAGGTGGCTCCTTTTGCCCATCAGGTGGACCACCCATAGTTGGCCCCTGTGGGCCATAAATAAAAATGGACGCATTTTGTTTCTTTTTGTTTATTATTGCAAATAGGCAGCAAGCCACAAGAGTGAGCATCAAGGACATTTTTTTTTTTTTTGTATACAAGATCGAGGCTCGTGAAAGGGGGAACATTAATCACACAGAAAGACAGACACATAAAACAAATAGCATCGGGAGCGGTAGACAAGATGGGGAGAGAGGGGGAAGGATACAAACACAACATTTGAGAGAAGGGACCGAGAGACATGGAGACATCGAGAGATCTGTGGGAGGGAGAGGGCTTTGGGGGGGAGGCATGGGAAGGGGGGGTGGGTGGGAGAGGTATAAAACATATGGACACTGCCAGGACATTCAGGAAAGAAGTTGGAATTTCAAGCAAGGTGGATCTGGGGTGAATTTTAGTGGGGGTAGAAAAGATCAAGGTTTTGGATGGGGGAAGATAAGAGATGGTGGTGAACAGCTGTTTTAAAGACCTGGAGGGAGGAGGGGGATTGAAGGGAGTGTGGGAGTTTGTTCCAGAGGTGGGAGAAAAGAGGAATGAAAGAGTGAAGGTGAGCAGAGAGCCGAGATTTCGGCAGTTTAACCATCAGAGGGTTGCTGGCAGATCTTGTGCGACCTGTAGGAATATTTGGGGGACAGAGCACAGAGAGAGCTGGGGGAGCAAG